>NW_027669650.1:0-138000 GCF_964212035.1 Myotis nattereri | reverse complement strand
CTTTTCAATCACGGACATTACCCGTGGAAAGCAGAAAAATGACCAGAAAACTGATAATATTTACAACTCCGGCCACTTTAGCGAGCATTTTGACTTGAATTTGTTTTCAAATATTAGGAATTCATGTTTATACAGCTCACCATTAGTGTAGAAAGACTGTAAGTGAGGACTATACTGCTAATGTTTACAATTGAGGCCGAATTTCTCTAGCGTCTTTTTGGTGAATCAGTTACTATCCTGCCGGTTCCATTACATACTTGTAAGAAAACTGTCTAATTGTGGTAACACTTTTAAAATACACAATTAGAGTTTCCAGAAATGATTAAAAACTTATAAGAAACCCTTGAAATAAAAGTTAGTAGATTCTTACTACATTTCCTGCTGTATTCAATCACGGACATGACCCGTGAAAAGCAGGGAAATGACCAGAAAACTGATAATATTTACAACTCCGGCCACTTTAGCGAGCGTTTTGACTTGAATTTGCTTTCAAATATTAGGAATTCATGTTTATACAGCTCACCATTAGTGTAGAAAGACTGTAAGTGAGGACTATACTGCTAATGTTTACAATTGAGGCCGAATTTCTCTAGCGTCTTTTTGGTGAATCAGTTACTATCCTGCCGGTTCCAGTACATACTTGTAAGAAAACTATCTAATTGTGGTAAAACTCTTAAAATACGCAATTAGAGTTTCCAGAAATGATTAAAAACTTATAAGAAACCCTTGAAATAAAAGTTAGTAGATTCTTACTACATTTCCTGCTCTTTTCAATCACGGACATTACACGTGAAAAGCAGAAAAATGACCAGAAAACTGATAATATTTACAACTCCGGCCACTTTAGCGAGCGTTTTGACTTGAATTTGTTTTCAAATATTAGGAATTCATGCTTACAAAGCTCACCATTAGTGTAGAAAGACTGTAAGTGAGGACTATACTGCTAATGTTTACAATTGAGGCCGAATTTCTCTAGCGTCTTTTTGGTGAATCAGTTACTATCCTGCCGGTTCCATTACATACTTGTAAGAAAACTGTCTAATTGTGGTAACACTTTTAAAATACACAATTAGAGTTTCCAGAAATGATTAAAAACTTATAAGAAACCCTTGAAATAAAAGTTTGTAGATTCTTACTACATTTCCTGCTGTTTTCAATCACGGACATGACCCGTGAAAAGCAGGGAAATGACCAGAAAACTGATAATATTTACAACTCCGGCCACTTTAGCGAGCGTTTTGACTTGAATTTGCTTTCAAATATTAGGAATTCATGTTTATACAGCTCACCATTTGTGTAGAAAGACTGTAAGTGAGGACTATACTGCTAATGTTTACAATTGAGGCCGAATTTCTCTAGCGTCTTTTTGGTGAATCAGTTACTACCCTGCCGGTTCCATTACATACTTGTAAGAAAACTATCTAATTGTGGTAAAACTCTTAAAATACGCAATTAGAGTTTCCAGAAATGATTAAAAACTTATAAGAAACCCTTGAAATAAAAGTTAGTAGATTCTTACTACATTTCCTGCTCTTTTCAATCACGGACATTACCCGTGAAAAGCAGAAAAATGACCAGAAAACTGATAATATTTACAACTCCGGCCACTTTAGCGAGCATTTTGACTTGAATTTGTTTTCAAATATTAGGAATTCATGCTTACAAAGCTCACCATTAGTGTAGAAAGACTGTAAGTGAGGACTATACTGCTAATGTTTACAATTGAGGCCGAATTTCTCTAGCGTCTTTTTGGTGAATCAGTTACTATCCTGCCGGTTCCATTACATACTTGTAAGAAAACTGTCTAATTGTGGTAAAACTTTTTAAATACACAATTAGAGTTTCCAGAAATGATTAAAAACTTATAAGAAACCCTTGAAATAAAAGTTTGTAGATTCTTACTACATTTCCTGCTGTATTCAATCACGGACATGACCCGTGAAAAGCAAGGAAATGACCAGAAAACTGATAATATTTACAACTCCGGCCACTTTAGCGAGCGTTTTGACTTGAATTTGCTTTCAAATATTAGGAATTCATGTTTATACAGCTCACCATTAGTGTAGAAAGACTGTAAGTGAGGACTATACTGCTAATGTTTACAATTGAGGCCGAATTTCTCTAGCGTCTTTTGCGTCTTTTTGGTGAATCAGTTACTATCCTGCCGGTTCCATTACATACTTGTAAGAAAACTATCTAATTGTGGTAAAACTCTAAAAATACGCAATTAGAGTTTCCAGAAATGATTAAAAACTTATAAGAAACCTTGAAATAAAAGTTAGTAGATTCTTACTACATTTCCTGCTCTTTTCAATCACGGACATTACCCGTGGAAAGCAGAAAAATGACCAGAAAACTGATAATATTTACAACTCCGGCCACTTTAGCGAGCATTTTGACTTGAATTTGTTTTCTAATATTAGGAATTCATGCTTACAAAGCTCACCATTAGTGTAGAAAGACTGTAAGTGAGGACTATACTGCTAATGTTTACAATTGAGGCCGAATTTCTCTAGCGTCTTTTTGGTGAATCAGTTACTATCCTGCCGGTTCCATTACATACTTGTAAGAAAACTATCTAATTGTGGTAAAACTCTTAAAATACGCAATTAGAGTTTCCAGAAATGATTAAAAACTTATAAGAAACCCTTGCAATAAAAGTTAGTAGATTCTTACTACATTTCCTGCTCTTTTCAATCACGGACATTACACGTGAAAAGCAGAAAAATGACAAGAAAACTGATAATATTTACAACTCCGGCCACTTTAGCGAGCATTTTGACTTGAATTTGTTTTCAAATATGAGGAATTCATGCTTACAAAGCTCACCATTAGTGTAGAAAGACTGTAAGTGAGGACTATACTGCTAATGTTTACAATTGAGGCCGAATTTCTCTAGCTTCTTTTTGGTGAATCAGTTACTATCCTGCCGGTTCCATTACATACTTGTAAGAAAACTGTCTAATTGTGGTAACACTTTTAAAATACACAATTAGAGTTTCCAGAAATGATTAAAAACTTATAAGAAACCCTTGAAATAAAAGTTAGTAGATTCTTACTACATTTCCTGCTGTATTCAATCACGGACATGACCCGTGAAAAGCAGGGAAATGACCAGAAAACTGATAATATTTACAACTCCGGCCACTTTAGCGAGCGTTTTGACTTGAATTTGCTTTCAAATATTAGGAATTCATGTTTATACAGCTCACCATTAGTGTAGAAAGACTGTAAGTGAGGACTATACTGCTAATGTTTACAATTGAGGCCGAATTTCTCTAGCGTCTTTTTGGTGAATCAGTTACTATCCTGCCGGTTCCATTACATACTTGTAAGAAAACTATCTAATTGTGGTAAAACTCTTAAAATACGCAATTAGAGTTTCCAGAAATGATTAAAAACTTATAAGAAACCCTTGCAATAAAAGTTAGTAGATTCTTACTACATTTCCTGCTCTTTTCAATCACGGACATTACACGTGAAAAGCAGAAAAATGACAAGAAAACTGATAATATTTACAACTCCGGCCACTTTAGCGAGCATTTTGACTTGAATTTGTTTTCAAATATGAGGAATTCATGCTTACAAAGCTCACCATTAGTGTAGAAAGACTGTAAGTGAGGACTATACTGCTAATGTTTACAATTGAGGCCGAATTTCTCTAGCGTCTTTTTGGTGAATCAGTTACTATCCTGCCGGTTCCATTACATACTTGTAAGAAAACTGTCTAATTGTGGTAACACTTTTAAAATACACAATTAGAGTTTCCAGAAATGATTAAAAACTTATAAGAAACCCTTGAAATAAAAGTTAGTAGATTCTTACTACATTTCCTGCTGTATTCAATCACGGACATGACCCGTGAAAAGCAGGGAAATGACCAGAAAACTGATAATATTTACAACTCCGGCCACTTTAGCGAGCGTTTTGACTTGAATTTGCTTTCAAATATTAGGAATTCATGTTTATACAGCTCACCATTAGTGTAGAAAGACTGTAAGTGAGGACTATACTGCTAATGTTTACAATTGAGGCCGAATTTCTCTAGCGTCTTTTTGGTGAATCAGTTACTATCCTGCCGGTTCCAGTACATACTTGTAAGAAAACTATCTAATTGTGGTAAAACTCTTAAAATACGCAATTAGAGTTTCCAGAAATGATTAAAAACTTATAAGAAACCCTTGAAATAAAAGTTAGTAGATTCTTACTACATTTCCTGCTCTTTTCAATCACGGACATTACACGTGAAAAGCAGAAAAATGACCAGAAAACTGATAATATTTACAACTCCGGCCACTTTAGCGAGCGTTTTGACTTGAATTTGTTTTCAAATATTAGGAATTCATGCTTACAAAGCTCACCATTAGTGTAGAAAGACTGTAAGTGAGGACTATACTGCTAATGTTTACAATTGAGGCCGAATTTCTCTAGCGTCTTTTTGGTGAATCAGTTACTATCCTGCCGGTTCCATTACATACTTGTAAGAAAACTGTCTAATTGTGGTAACACTTTTAAAATACACAATTAGAGTTTCCAGAAATGATTAAAAACTTATAAGAAACCCTTGAAATAAAAGTTTGTAGATTCTTACTACATTTCCTGCTGTTTTCAATCACGGACATGACCCGTGAAAAGCAGGGAAATGACCAGAAAACTGATAATATTTACAACTCCGGCCACTTTAGCGAGCGTTTTGACTTGAATTTGCTTTCAAATATTAGGAATTCATGTTTATACAGCTCACCATTAGTGTAGAAAGACTGTAAGTGAGGACTATACTGCTAATGTTTACAATTGAGGCCGAATTTCTCTAGCGTCTTTTTGGTGAATCAGTTACTACCCTGCCGGTTCCATTACATACTTGTAAGAAAACTATCTAATTGTGGTAAAACTCTTAAAATACGCAATTAGAGTTTCCAGAAATGATTAAAAACTTATAAGAAACCCTTGAAATAAAAGTTAGTAGATTCTTACTACATTTCCTGCTCTTTTCAATCACGGACATTACCCGTGAAAAGCAGAAAAATGACCAGAAAACTGATAATATTTACAACTCCGGCCACTTTAGCGAGCATTTTGACTTGAATTTGTTTTCAAATATTAGGAATTCATGCTTACAAAGCTCACCATTAGTGTAGAAAGACTGTAAGTGAGGACTATACTGCTAATGTTTACAATTGAGGCCGAATTTCTCTAGCGTCTTTTTGGTGAATCAGTTACTATCCTGCCGGTTCCATTACATACTTGTAAGAAAACTGTCTAATTGTGGTAAAACTTTTTAAATACACAATTAGAGTTTCCAGAAATGATTAAAAACTTATAAGAAACCCTTGAAATAAAAGTTTGTAGATTCTTACTACATTTCCTGCTGTATTCAATCACGGACATGACCCGTGAAAAGCAAGGAAATGACCAGAAAACTGATAATATTTACAACTCCGGCCACTTTAGCGAGCGTTTTGACTTGAATTTGCTTTCAAATATTAGGAATTCAAGTTTATACAGCTCACCATTAGTGTAGAAAGACTGTAAGTGAGGACTATACTGCTAATGTTTACAATTGAGGCCGAATTTCTCTAGCGTCTTTTGCGTCTTTTTGGTGAATCAGTTACTATCCTGCCGGTTCCATTACATACTTGTAAGAAAACTATCTAATTGTGGTAAAACTCTAAAAATACGCAATTAGAGTTTCCAGAAATGATTAAAAACTTATAAGAAACCTTGAAATAAAAGTTAGTAGATTCTTACTACATTTCCTGCTCTTTTCAATCACGGACATTACCCGTGGAAAGCAGAAAAATGACCAGAAAACTGATAATATTTACAACTCCGGCCACTTTAGCGAGCATTTTGACTTGAATTTGTTTTCTAATATTAGGAATTCATGCTTACAAAGCTCACCATTAGTGTAGAAAGACTGTAAGTGAGGACTATACTGCTAATGTTTACAATTGAGGCCGAATTTCTCTAGCGTCTTTTTGGTGAATCAGTTACTATCCTGCCGGTTCCATTACATACTTGTAAGAAAACTATCTAATTGTGGTAAAACTCTTAAAATACGCAATTAGAGTTTCCAGAAATGATTAAAAACTTATAAGAAACCCTTGCAATAAAAGTTAGTAGATTCTTACTACATTTCCTGCTCTTTTCAATCACGGACATTACACGTGAAAAGCAGAAAAATGACAAGAAAACTGATAATATTTACAACTCCGGCCACTTTAGCGAGCATTTTGACTTGAATTTGTTTTCAAATATGAGGAATTCATGCTTACAAAGCTCACCATTAGTGTAGAAAGACTGTAAGTGAGGACTATACTGCTAATGTTTACAATTGAGGCCGAATTTCTCTAGCTTCTTTTTGGTGAATCAGTTACTATCCTGCCGGTTCCATTACATACTTGTAAGAAAACTGTCTAATTGTGGTAACACTTTTAAAATACACAATTAGAGTTTCCAGAAATGATTAAAAACTTATAAGAAACCCTTGAAATAAAAGTTAGTAGATTCTTACTACATTTCCTGCTGTATTCAATCACGGACATGACCCGTGAAAAGCAGGGAAATGACCAGAAAACTGATAATATTTACAACTCCGGCCACTTTAGCGAGCGTTTTGACTTGAATTTGCTTTCAAATATTAGGAATTCATGTTTATACAGCTCACCATTAGTGTAGAAAGACTGTAAGTGAGGACTATACTGCTAATGTTTACAATTGAGGCCGAATTTCTCTAGCGTCTTTTTGGTGAATCAGTTACTATCCTGCCGGTTCCAGTACATACTTGTAAGAAAACTATCTAATTGTGGTAAAACTCTTAAAATACGCAATTAGAGTTTCCAGAAATGATTAAAAACTTATAAGAAACCCTTGAAATAAAAGTTAGTAGATTCTTACTACATTTCCTGCTCTTTTCAATCACGGACATTACACGTGAAAAGCAGAAAAATGACCAGAAAACTGATAATATTTACAACTCCGGCCACTTTAGCGAGCGTTTTGACTTGAATTTGTTTTCAAATATTAGGAATTCATGCTTACAAAGCTCACCATTAGTGTAGAAAGACTGTAAGTGAGGACTATACTGCTAATGTTTACAATTGAGGCCGAATTTCTCTAGCGTCTTTTTGGTGAATCAGTTACTATCCTGCCGGTTCCATTACATACTTGTAAGAAAACTGTCTAATTGTGGTAACACTTTTAAAATACACAATTAGAGTTTCCAGAAATGATTAAAACTTATAAGAAACCCTTGAAATAAAAGTTTGTAGATTCTTACTACATTTCCTGCTGTTTTCAATCACGGACATGACCCGTGAAAAGCAGGGAAATGACCAGAAAACTGATAATATTTACAACTCCGGCCACTTTAGCGAGCGTTTTGACTTGAATTTGCTTTCAAATATTAGGAATTCATGTTTATACAGCTCACCATTTGTGTAGAAAGACTGTAAGTGAGGACTATACTGCTAATGTTTACAATTGAGGCCGAATTTCTCTAGCGTCTTTTTGGTGAATCAGTTACTACCCTGCCGGTTCCATTACATACTTGTAAGAAAACTATCTAATTGTGGTAAAACTCTTAAAATACGCAATTAGAGTTTCCAGAAATGATTAAAAACTTATAAGAAACCCTTGAAATAAAAGTTAGTAGATTCTTACTACATTTCCTGCTCTTTTCAATCACGGACATTACCCGTGAAAAGCAGAAAAATGACCAGAAAACTGATAATATTTACAACTCCGGCCACTTTAGCGAGCATTTTGACTTGAATTTGTTTTCAAATATTAGGAATTCATGCTTACAAAGCTCACCATTAGTGTAGAAAGAC
Source organism: Myotis nattereri (assembly GCF_964212035.1). Lineage (NCBI taxonomy): Eukaryota > Metazoa > Chordata > Mammalia > Chiroptera > Vespertilionidae > Myotis > Myotis nattereri. The sequence continues at coordinate 130,168 of NW_027669650.1, read as the reverse complement.
TGTAAGTGAGGACTATACTGCTAATGTTTACAATTGAGGCCGAATTTCTCTAGCGTCTTTTTGGTGAATCAGTTACTATCCTGCCGGTTCCATTACATACTTGTAAGAAAACTGTCTAATTGTGGTAAAACTTTTTAAATACACAATTAGAGTTTCCAGAAATGATTAAAAACTTATAAGAAACCCTTGAAATAAAAGTTTGTAGATTCTTACTACATTTCCTGCTGTATTCAATCACGGACATGACCCGTGAAAAGCAAGGAAATGACCAGAAAACTGATAATATTTACAACTCCGGCCACTTTAGCGAGCGTTTTGACTTGAATTTGCTTTCAAATATTAGGAATTCATGTTTATACAGCTCACCATTAGTGTAGAAAGACTGTAAGTGAGGACTATACTGCTAATGTTTACAATTGAGGCCGAATTTCTCTAGCGTCTTTTGCGTCTTTTTGGTGAATCAGTTACGATCCTGCCGGTTCCATTACATACTTGTAAGAAAACTATCTAATTGTGGTAAAACTCTAAAAATACGCAATTAGAGTTTCCAGAAATGATTAAAAACTTATAAGAAACCTTGAAATAAAAGTTAGTAGATTCTTACTACATTTCCTGCTCTTTTCAATCACGGACATTACCCGTGGAAAGCAGAAAAATGACCAGAAAACTGATAATATTTACAACTCCGGCCACTTTAGCGAGCATTTTGACTTGAATTTGTTTTCAAATATTAGGAATTCATGCTTACAAAGCTCACCATTAGTGTAGAAAGACTGTAAGTGAGGACTATACTGCTAATGTTTACAATTGAGGCCGAATTTCTCTAGCGTCTTTTTGGTGAATCAGTTACTATCCTGCCGGTTCCATTACATACTTGTAAGAAAACTATCTAATTGTGGTAAAACTCTTAAAATACGCAATTAGAGTTTCCAGAAATGATTAAAAACTTATAAGAAACCCTTGCAATAAAAGTTAGTAGATTCTTACTACATTTCCTGCTCTTTTCAATCACGGACATTACACGTGAAAAGCAGAAAAATGACAAGAAAACTGATAATATTTACAACTCCGGCCACTTTAGCGAGCATTTTGACTTGAATTTGTTTTCAAATATGAGGAATTCATGCTTACAAAGCTCACCATTAGTGTAGAAAGACTGTAAGTGAGGACTATACTGCTAATGTTTACAATTGAGGCCGAATTTCTCTAGCTTCTTTTTGGTGAATCAGTTACTATCCTGCCGGTTCCATTACATACTTGTAAGAAAACTGTCTAATTGTGGTAACACTTTTAAAATACACAATTAGAGTTTCCAGAAATGATTAAAAACTTATAAGAAACCCTTGAAATAAAAGTTAGTAGATTCTTACTACATTTCCTGCTGTATTCAATCACGGACATGACCCGTGAAAAGCAGGGAAATGACCAGAAAACTGATAATATTTACAACTCCGGCCACTTTAGCGAGCGTTTTGACTTGAATTTGCTTTCAAATATTAGGAATTCATGTTTATACAGCTCACCATTAGTGTAGAAAGACTGTAAGTGAGGACTATACTGCTAATGTTTACAATTGAGGCCGAATTTCTCTAGCGTCTTTTTGGTGAATCAGTTACTATCCTGCCGGTTCCATTACATACTTGTAAGAAAACTATCTAATTGTGGTAAAACTCTTAAAATACGCAATTAGAGTTTCCAGAAATGATTAAAAACTTATAAGAAACCCTTGAAATAAAAGTTAGTAGATTCTTACTACATTTCCTGCTCTTTTCAATCACGGACATTACACGTGAAAAGCAGAAAAATGACCAGAAAACTGATAATATTTACAACTCCGGCCACTTTAGCGAGCGTTTTGACTTGAATTTGTTTTCAAATATTAGGAATTCATGCTTACAAAGCTCACCATTAGTGTAGAAAGACTGTAAGTGAGGACTATACTGCTAATGTTTACAATTGAGGCCGAATTTCTCTAGCGTCTTTTTGGTGAATCAGTTAATATCCTGCCGGTTCCATTACATACTTGTAAGAAAACTGTCTAATTGTGGTAACACTTTTAAAATACACAATTAGAGTTTCCAGAAATGATTAAAAACTTATAAGAAACCCTTGAAATAAAAGTTTGTAGATTCTTACTACATTTCCTGCTGTTTTCAATCACGGACATGACCCGTGAAAAGCAGGGAAATGACCAGAAAACTGATAATATTTACAACTCCGGCCACTTTAGCGAGCGTTTTGACTTGAATTTGCTTTCAAATATTAGGAATTCATGTTTATACAGCTCACCATTAGTGTAGAAAGACTGTAAGTGAGGACTATACTGCTAATGTTTACAATTGAGGCCGAATTTCTCTAGCGTCTTTTTGGTGAATCAGTTACTACCCTGCCGGTTCCATTACATACTTGTAAGAAAACTATCTAATTGTGGTAAAACTCTTAAAATACGCAATTAGAGTTTCCAGAAATGATTAAAAACTTATAAGAAACCCTTGAAATAAAAGTTAGTAGATTCTTACTACATTTCCTGCTCTTTTCAATCACGGACATTACCCGTGAAAAGCAGAAAAATGACCAGAAAACTGATAATATTTACAACTCCGGCCACTTTAGCGAGCATTTTGACTTGAATTTGTTTTCAAATATTAGGAATTCATGCTTACAAAGCTCACCATTAGTGTAGAAAGACTGTAAGTGAGGACTATACTGCTAATGTTTACAATTGAGGCCGAATTTCTCTAGCGTCTTTTTGGTGAATCAGTTACTATCCTGCCGGTTCCATTACATACTTGTAAGAAAACTGTCTAATTGTGGTAAAACTTTTTAAATACACAATTAGAGTTTCCAGAAATGATTAAAAACTTATAAGAAACCCTTGAAATAAAAGTTTGTAGATTCTTACTACATTTCCTGCTGTATTCAATCACGGACATGACCCGTGAAAAGCAAGGAAATGACCAGAAAACTGATAATATTTACAACTCCGGCCACTTTAGCGAGCGTTTTGACTTGAATTTGCTTTCAAATATTAGGAATTCATGTTTATACAGCTCACCATTAGTGTAGAAAGACTGTAAGTGAGGACTATACTGCTAATGTTTACAATTGAGGCCGAATTTCTCTAGCGTCTTTTGCGTCTTTTTGGTGAATCAGTTACTATCCTGCCGGTTCCATTACATACTTGTAAGAAAACTGTCTAATTGTGGTAAAACTTTTTAAATACACAATTAGAGTTTCCAGAAATGATTAAAAACTTATAAGAAACCCTTGAAATAAAAGTTTGTAGATTCTTACTACATTTCCTGCTGTTTTCAATCACGGACATGACCCGTGAAAAGCAGGGAAATGACCAGAAAACTGATAATATTTACAACTCCGGCCACTTTAGCGAGCATTTTGACTTGAATTTGTTTTCAAATATTAGGAATTCATGCTTACAAAGCTCACCATTAGTGTAGAAAGACTGTAAGTGAGGACTATACTGCTAATGTTTACAATTGAGGCCGAATTTCTCTAGCGTCTTTTTGGTGAATCAGTTACTATCCTGCCGGTTCCATTACATACTTGTAAGAAAACTGTCTAATTGTGGTAAAACTTTTTAAATACACAATTAGAGTTTCCAGAAATGATTAAAAACTTATAAGAAACCCTTGAAATAAAAGTTAGTAGATTCTTACTACATTTCCTGCTCTTTTCAATCACGGACATTACACGTGAAAAGCAGAAAAATGACCAGAAAACTGATAATATTTACAACTCCGGCCACTTTAGCGGGCATTTTGACTTGAATTTGTTTTCAAATATTAGGAATTCATGTTTACACAGCTCACCATTAGTGTAGAAAGACTGTAAGTGAGGACTATACTGCTAATGTTTACAATTGAGGCCGAATTTCTCTAGCGTCTTTTTGGTGAATCAGTTACTATCCTGCCGGTTCCATTACATACTTGTAAGAAAACTATCTAATTGTGGTAAAACTCTTAAAATACGCAATTAGAGTTTCCAGAAATGATTAAAAACTTATAAGAAACCCTTGAAATAAAAGTTAGTAGATTCTTACTACATTTCCTGCTCTTTTCAATCACGGACATTACACGTGAAAAGCAGAAAAATGACCAGAAAACTGATAATATTTACAACTCCGGCCACTTTAGCGAGCATTTTGACTTGAATTTGTTTTCAAATATTAGGAATTCATGCTTACAAAGCTCACCATTAGTGTAGAAAGACTGTAAGTGAGGACTATACTGCTAATGTTTACAATTGAGGCCGAATTTCTCTAGCGTCTTTTTGGTGAATCAGTTACTATCCTGCCGGTTCCATTACAAACTTTTAAGAAAACTGTCTAATTGTGGTAAAACTTTTTAAATACACAATTAGAGTTTCCAGAAATGATTAAAAACTTATAAGAAACCCTTGAAATAAAAGTTAGTAGATTCTTACTACATTTCCTGCTCTTTTCAATCACGGACATTACACGTGAAAAGCAGAAAAATGACCAGAAAACTGATAATATTTACAACTCCGGCCACTTTAGCGAGCATTTTGACTTGAATTTGTTTTCAAATATTAGGAATTCATGCTTACAAAGCTCACAATTAGTGTAGAAAGACTGCAAGTGAGGAATATTCTGCTAATGTTTACAATTGAGGCCGAATTTCTCTAGCGTCTTTTTGGTGAATCAGTTACTATCCTGCCGGTTCCATTACATACTTGTAAGAAAACTGTCTAATTGTGGTAACACTTTTAAAATACACAATTAGAGTTTCCAGAAATGATTAAAAACTTATAAGAAACCCTTGAAATAAAAGTTTGTAGATTCTTACTACATTTCCTGCTGTTTTCAATCACGGACATGACCCGTGAAAAGCAGGGAAATGACCAGAAAACTGATAATATTTACAACTCCGGCCACTTTAGCGAGCGTTTTGACTTGAATTTGCTTTCAAATATTAGGAATTCATGTTTATACAGCTCACCATTAGTGTAGAAAGACTGTAAGTGAGGACTATACTGCTAATGTTTACAATTGAGGCCGAATTTCTCTAGCGTCTTTTTGGTGAATCAGTTACTATCCTGCCGGTTCCATTACATACTTGTAAGAAAACTATCTAATTGTGGTAAAACTCTTAAAATACGCAATTAGAGTTTCCAGAAATGATTAAAAACTTATAAGAAACCCTTGCAATAAAAGTTAGTAGATTCTTACTACATTTCCTGCTCTTTTCAATCACGGACATTACACGTGAAAAGCAGAAAAATGACAAGAAAACTGATAATATTTACAACTCCGGCCACTTTAGCGAGCATTTTGACTTGAATTTGTTTTCAAATATGAGGAATTCATGCTTACAAAGCTCACCATTAGTGTAGAAAGACTGTAAGTGAGGACTATACTGCTAATGTTTACAATTGAGGCCGAATTTCTCTAGCTTCTTTTTGGTGAATCAGTTACTATCCTGCCGGTTCCATTACATACTTGTAAGAAAACTGTCTAATTGTGGTAACACTTTTAAAATACACAATTAGAGTTTCCAGAAATGATTAAAAACTTATAAGAAACCCTTGAAATAAAAGTTAGTAGATTCTTACTACATTTCCTGCTGTATTCAATCACGGACATGACCCGTGAAAAGCAGGGAAATGACCAGAAAACTGATAATATTTACAACTCCGGCCACTTTAGCGAGCGTTTTGACTTGAATTTGCTTTCAAATATTAGGAATTCATGTTTATACAGCTCACCATTAGTGTAGAAAGACTGTAAGTGAGGACTATACTGCTAATGTTTACAATTGAGGCCGAATTTCTCTAGCGTCTTTTTGGTGAATCAGTTACTATCCTGCCGGTTCCATTACATACTTGTAAGAAAACTATCTAATTGTGGTAAAACTCTTAAAATACGCAATTAGAGTTTCCAGAAATGATTAAAAACTTATAAGAAACCCTTGAAATAAAAGTTAGTAGATTCTTACTACATTTCCTGCTCTTTTCAATCACGGACATTACACGTGAAAAGCAGAAAAATGACCAGAAAACTGATAATATTTACAACTCCGGCCACTTTAGCGAGCGTTTTGACTTGAATTTGTTTTCAAATATTAGGAATTCATGCTTACAAAGCTCACCATTAGTGTAGAAAGACTGTAAGTGAGGACTATACTGCTAATGTTTACAATTGAGGCCGAATTTCTCTAGCGTCTTTTTGGTGAATCAGTTAATATCCTGCCGGTTCCATTACATACTTGTAAGAAAACTGTCTAATTGTGGTAACACTTTTAAAATACACAATTAGAGTTTCCAGAAATGATTAAAAACTTATAAGAAACCCTTGAAATAAAAGTTTGTAGATTCTTACTACATTTCCTGCTGTTTTCAATCACGGACATGACCCGTGAAAAGCAGGGAAATGACCAGAAAACTGATAATATTTACAACTCCGGCCACTTTAGCGAGCGTTTTGACTTGAATTTGCTTTCAAATATTAGGAATTCATGTTTATACAGCTCACCATTAGTGTAGAAAGACTGTAAGTGAGGACTATACTGCTAATGTTTACAATTGAGGCCGAATTTCTCTAGCGTCTTTTTGGTGAATCAGTTACTACCCTGCCGGTTCCATTACATACTTGTAAGAAAACTATCTAATTGTGGTAAAACTCTTAAAATACGCAATTAGAGTTTCCAGAAATGATTAAAAACTTATAAGAAACCCTTGAAATAAAAGTTAGTAGATTCTTACTACATTTCCTGCTCTTTTCAATCACGGACATTACCCGTGAAAAGCAGAAAAATGACCAGAAAACTGATAATATTTACAACTCCGGCCACTTTAGCGAGCATTTTGACTTGAATTTGTTTTCAAATATTAGGAATTCATGCTTACAAAGCTCACCATTAGTGTAGAAAGACTGTAAGTGAGGACTATACTGCTAATGTTTACAATTGAGGCCGAATTTCTCTAGCGTCTTTTTGGTGAATCAGTTACTATCCTGCCGGTTCCATTACATACTTGTAAGAAAACTGTCTAATTGTGGTAAAACTTTTTAAATACACAATTAGAGTTTCCAGAAATGATTAAAAACTTATAAGAAACCCTTGAAATAAAAGTTTGTAGATTCTTACTACATTTCCTGCTGTATTCAATCACGGACATGACCCGTGAAAAGCAAGGAAATGACCAGAAAACTGATAATATTTACAACTCCGGCCACTTTAGCGAGCGTTTTGACTTGAATTTGCTTTCAAATATTAGGAATTCATGTTTATACAGCTCACCATTAGTGTAGAAAGACTGTAAGTGAGGACTATACTGCTAATGTTTACAATTGAGGCCGAATTTCTCTAGCGTCTTTTGCGTCTTTTTGGTGAATCAGTTACTATCCTGCCGGTTCCATTACATACTTGTAAGAAAACTGTCTAATTGTGGTAAAACTTTTTAAATACACAATTAGAGTTTCCAGAAATGATTAAAAACTTATAAGAAACCCTTGAAATAAAAGTTTGTACATTCTTACTACATTTCCTGCTGTTTTCAATCACGGACATGACCCGTGAAAAGCAGGGAAATGACCAGAAAACTGATAATATTTACAACTCCGGCCACTTTAGCGAGCATTTTGACTTGAATTTGTTTTCAAATATTAGGAATTCATGCTTACAAAGCTCACCATTAGTGTAGAAAGACTGTAAGTGAGGACTATACTGCTAATGTTTACAATTGAGGCCGAATTTCTCTAGCGTCTTTTTGGTGAATCAGTTACTATCCTGCCGGTTCCATTACATACTTGTAAGAAAACTGTCTAATTGTGGTAAAACTTTTTAAATACACAATTAGAGTTTCCAGAAATGATTAAAAACTTATAAGAAACCCTTGAAATAAAAGTTAGTAGATTCTTACTACATTTCCTGCTCTTTTCAATCACGGACATTACACGTGAAAAGCAGAAAAATGACCAGAAAACTGATAATATTTACAACTCCGGCCACTTTAGCGGGCATTTTGACTTGAATTTGTTTTCAAATATTAGGAATTCATGTTTACACAGCTCACCATTAGTGTAGAAAGACTGTAAGTGAGGACTATACTGCTAATGTTTACAATTGAGGCCGAATTTCTCTAGCGTCTTTTTGGTGAATCAGTTACTATCCTGCCGGTTCCATTACATACTTGTAAGAAAACTATCTAATTGTGGTAAAACTCTTAAAATACGCAATTAGAGTTTCCAGAAATGATTAAAAACTTATAAGAAACCCTTGAAATAAAAGTTAGTAGATTCTTACTACATTTCCTGCTCTTTTCAATCACGGACATTACACGTGAAAAGCAGAAAAATGACCAGAAAACTGATAATATTTACAACTCCGGCCACTTTAGCGAGCATTTTGACTTGAATTTGTTTTCAAATATTAGGAATTCATGCTTACAAAGCTCACCATTAGTGTAGAAAGACTGTAAGTGAGGACTATACTGCTAATGTTTACAATTGAGGCCGAATTTCTCTAGCGTCTTTTTGGTGAATCAGTTACTATCCTGCCGGTTCCATTACAAACTTTTAAGAAAACTGTCTAATTGTGGTAAAACTTTTTAAATACACAATTAGAGTTTCCAGAAATGATTAAAAACTTATAAGAAACCCTTGAAATAAAAGTTAGTAGATTCTTACTACATTTCCTGCTCTTTTCAATCACGGACATTACACGTGAAAAGCAGAAAAATGACCAGAAAACTGATAATATTTACAACTCCGGCCACTTTAGCGAGCATTTTGACTTGAATTTGTTTTCAAATATTAGGAATTCATGCTTACAAAGCTCACAATTAGTGTAGAAAGACTGCAAGTGAGGAATATTCTGCTAATGTTTACAATTGAGGCCGAATTTCTCTAGCGTCTTTTTGGTGAATCAGTTACTATCCTGCCGGTTCCATTACATACTTGTAAGAAAACTGTCTAATTGTGGTAACACTTTTAAAATACACAATTAGAGTTTCCAGAAATGATTAAAAACTTATAAGAAACCCTTGAAATAAAAGTTTGTAGATTCTTACTACATTTCCTGCTGTTTTCAATCACGGACATGACCCGTGAAAAGCAGGGAAATGACCAGAAAACTGATAATATTTACAACTCCGGCCACTTTAGCGAGCGTTTTGACTTGAATTTGCTTTCAAATATTAGGAATTCATGTTTATACAGCTCACCATTAGTGTAGAAAGACTGTAAGTGAGGACTATACTGCTAATGTTTACAATTGAGGCCGAATTTCTCTAGCGTCTTTTTGGTGAATCAGTTACTATCCTGCCGGTTCCATTACATACTTGTAAGAAAACTATCTAATTGTGGTAAAACTCTTAAAATACGCAATTAGAGTTTCCAGAAATGATTAAAAACTTATAAGAAACCCTTGAAATAAAAGTTAGTAGATTCTTACTACATTTCCTGCTCTTTTCAATCACGGACATTACACGTGAAAAGCAGAAAAATGACCAGAAAACTGATAATATTTACAACTCCGGCCACTTTAGCGAGCATTTTGACTTGAATTTGTTTTCAAATATTAGGAATTCATGCTTACAAAGCTCACCATTAGTGTAGAAAGACTGTAAGTGAGGACTATACTGCTAATGTTTACAATTGAGGCCGAATTTCTCTAGCGTCTTTTTGGTGAATCAGTTACTATCCTGCCGGTTCCATTACATACTTGTAAGAAAACTGTCTAATTGTGGTAAAACTTTTTAAATACACAATTAGAGTTTCCAGAAATGATTAAAAACTTATAAGAAACCCTTGAAATAAAAGTTTGTACATTCTTACTACATTTCCTGCTGTTTTCAATCACGGACATGACCCGTGAAAAGCAGGGAAATGACCAGAAAACTGATAATATTTACAACTCCGGCCACTTTAGCGAGCATTTTGACTTGAATTTGTTTTCAAATATTAGGAATTCATGCTTACAAAGCTCACCATTAGTGTTGAAAGACTGTAAGTGAGGACTATACTGCTAATGTTTACAATTGAGGCCGAATTTCTCTAGCGTCTTTTTGGTGAATCAGTTACTATCCTGCCGGTTCCATTACATACTTGTAAGAAAACTGTCTAATTGTGGTAAAACTTCTTAAATATACAATTAGAGTTTCCAGAAATGATTAAAAACTTATAAGAAACCCTTGAAATAAAAGTTAGTAGATTCTTACTACATTTCCTGCTCTTTTCAATCACGGACATTACACGTGAAAAGCAGAAAAATGACCAGAAAACTGATAATATTTACAACTCCGGCCACTTTAGCGGGCATTTTGACTTGAATTTGTTTTCAAATATTAGGAATTCATGTTTACACAGCTCACCATTAGTGTAGAAAGACTGTAAGTGAGGACTATACTGCTAATGTTTACAATTGAGGCCGAATTTCTCTAGCGTCTTTTTGGTGAATCAGTTACTATCCTGCCGGTTCCATTACATACTTGTAAGAAAACTATCTAATTGTGGTAAAACTCTTAAAATACGCAATTAGAGTTTCCAGAAATGATTAAAAACTTATAAGAAACCCTTGAAATAAAAGTTAGTAGATTCTTACTACATTTCCTGCTCTTTTCAATCACGGACATTACACGTGAAAAGCAGAAAAATGACCAGAAAACTGATAATATTTACAACTCCGGCCACTTTAGCGAGCATTTTGACTTGAATTTGTTTTCAAATATTAGGAATTCATGCTTACAAAGCTCACCATTAGTGTAGAAAGACTGTAAGTGAGGACTATACTGCTAATGTTTACAATTGAGGCCGAATTTCTCTAGCGTCTTTTTGGTGAATCAGTTACTATCCTGCCGGTTCCATTACAAACTTTTAAGAAAACTGTCTAATTGTGGTAAAACTTTTTAAATACACAATTAGAGTTTCCAGAAATGATTAAAAACTTATAAGAAACCCTTGAAATAAAAGTTAGTAGATTCTTACTACATTTCCTGCTCTTTTCAATCACGGACATTACACGTGAAAAGCAGAAAAATGACCAGAAAACTGATAATATTTACAACTCCGGCCACTTTAGCGAGCATTTTGACTTGAATTTGTTTTCAAATATTAGGAATTCATGCTTACAAAGCTCACAATTAGTGTAGAAAGACTGCAAGTGAGGAATATTCTGCTAATGTTTACAATTGAGGCCGAATTTCTCTAGCGTCTTTTTGGTGAATCAGTTACTATCCTGCCGGTTCCATTACATACTTGTAAGAAAACTGTCTAATTGTGGTAACACTTTTAAAATACACAATTAGAGTTTCCAGAAATGATTAAAAACTTATAAGAAACCCTTGAAATAAAAGTTTGTAGATTCTTACTACATTTCCTGCTGTTTTCAATCACGGACATGACCCGTGAAAAGCAGGGAAATGACCAGAAAACTGATAATATTTACAACTCCGGCCACTTTAGCGAGCGTTTTGACTTGAATTTGCTTTCAAATATTAGGAATTCATGTTTATACAGCTCACCATTAGTGTAGAAAGACTGTAAGTGAGGACTATACTGCTAATGTTTACAATTGAGGCCGAATTTCTCTAGCGTCTTTTTGGTGAATCAGTTACTATCCTGCCGGTTCCATTACATACTTGTAAGAAAACTATCTAATTGTGGTAAAACTCTTAAAATACGCAATTAGAGTTTCCAGAAATGATTAAAAACTTATAAGAAACCCTTGAAATAAAAGTTAGTAGATTCTTACTACATTTCCTGCTCTTTTCAATCACGGACATTACACGTGAAAAGCAGAAAAATGACCAGAAAACTGATAATATTTACAACTCCGGCCACTTTAGCGAGCATTTTGACTTGAATTTGTTTTCAAATATTAGGAATTCATGCTTACAAAGCTCACCATTAGTGTAGAAAGACTGTAAGTGAGGACTATACTGCTAATGTTTACAATTGAGGCCGAATTTCTCTAGCGTCTTTTTGGTGAATCAGTTACTATCCTGCCGGTTCCATTACATACTTGTAAGAAAACTGTCTAATTGTGGTAAAACTTTTTAAATACACAATTAGAGTTTCCAGAAATGATTAAAAACTTATAAGAAACCCTTGAAATAAAAGTTTGTACATTCTTACTACATTTCCTGCTGTTTTCAATCACGGACATGACCCGTGAAAAGCAGGGAAATGACCAGAAAACTGATAATATTTACAACTCCGGCCACTTTAGCGAGCATTTTGACTTGAATTTGTTTTCAAATATTAGGAATTCATGCTTACAAAGCTCACCATTAGTGTTGAAAGACTGTAAGTGAGGACTATACTGCTAATGTTTACAATTGAGGCCGAATTTCTCTAGCGTCTTTTTGGTGAATCAGTTACTATCCTGCCGGTTCCATTACATACTTGTAAGAAAACTGTCTAATTGTGGTAAAACTTCTTAAATATACAATTAGAGTTTCCAGAAATGATTAAAAACTTATAAGAAACCCTTGAAATAAAAGTTAGTAGATTCTTACTACATTTCCTGCTCTTTTCAATCACGGACATTACACGTGAAAAGCAGAAAAATGACCAGAAAACTGATAATATTTACAACTCCGGCCACTTTAGCGGGCATTTTGACTTGAATTTGTTTTCAAATATTAGGAATTCATGTTTACACAGCTCACCATTAGTGTAGAAAGACTGTAAGTGAGGACTATACTGCTAATGTTTACAATTGAGGCCGAATTTCTCTAGCGTCTTTTTGGTGAATCAGTTACTATCCTGCCGGTTCCATTACATACTTGTAAGAAAACTATCTAATTGTGGTAAAACTCTTAAAATACGCAATTAGAGTTTCCAGAAATGATTAAAAACTTATAAGAAACCCTTGAAATAAAAGTTAGTAGATTCTTACTACATTTCCTGCTCTTTTCAATCACGGACATTACACGTGAAAAGCAGAAAAATGACCAGAAAACTGATAATATTTACAACTCCGGCCACTTTAGCGAGCATTTTGACTTGAATTTGTTTTCAAATATTAGGAATTCATGCTTACAAAGCTCACAATTAGTGTAGAAAGACTGCAAGTGAGGAATATTCTGCTAATGTTTACAATTGAGGCCGAATTTCTCTAGCGTCTTTTTGGTGAATCAGTTACTATCCTGCCGGTTCCATTACATACTTGTAAGAAAACTGTCTAATTGTGGTAAAACTTTTTAAATACACAATTAGAGTTTCCAGAAATGATTAAAAACTTATAAGAAACCCTTGAAATAAAAGTTTGTAGATTCTTACTACATTTCCTGCTGTTTTCAATCACGGACATGACCCGTGAAAAGCAGGGAAATGACCAGAAAACTGATAATATTTACAACTCCGGCCACTTTAGCGAGCGTTTTGACTTGAATTTGCTTTCAAATATTAGGAATTCATGTTTATACAGCTCACCATTAGTGTAGAAAGACTGTAAGTGAGGACTATACTGCTAATGTTTACAATTGAGGCCGAATTTCTCTAGCGTCTTTTTGGTGAATCAGTTACTATCCTGCCGGTTCCAGTACATACTTGTAAGAAAACTATCTAATTGTGGTAAAACTCTTAAAATACGCAATTAGAGTTTCCAGAAATGATTAAAAACTTATAAGAAACCTTGAAATAAAAGTTAGTAGATTATTACTACATTTCCTGCTCTTTTCAATCACGGACATTACACGTGAAAAGCAGAAAAATGACCAGAAAACTGATAATATTTACAACTCCGGCCACTTTAGCGAGCATTTTGACTTGAATTTGTTTTCAAATATTAGGAATTCATGCTTACAAAGCTCACCATTAGTGTAGAAAGACTGTAAGTGAGGACTATACTGCTAATGTTTACAATTGAGGCCGAATTTCTCTAGTGTCTTTTTGGTGAATCAGTTACTATCCTGCCGGTTCCATTACATACTTGTAAGAAAACTGTCTAATTGTGGTAAAACTTTTTAAATACACAATTAGAGTTTCCAGAAATGATTAAAAACTTATAAGAAACCCTTGAAATAAAAGTTTGTAGATTCTTACTACATTTCCTGCTGTTTTCAATCACGGACATGACCCGTGAAAAGCAGGGAAATGACCAGAAAACTGATAATATTTACAACTCCGGCCACTTTAGCGAGCGTTTTGACTTGAATTTGCTTTCAAATATTAGGAATTCATGTTTATACAGCTCACCATTAGTGTAGAAAGACTGTAAGTGAGGACTATACTGCTAATGTTTACAATTGAGGCCGAATTTCTCTAGCGTCTATTTGGTGAACCAGTTACTATCCTGCCGGTTCCATTACATACTTGTAAGAAAACTGTCTAATTGCGGTAAAACTTTTAAAATACACAATTAGAGTTTCCAGAAATGATTAAAAACTTATAAGAAACCCTTGAAATAAAAGTTTGTAGATTCTTACTACATTTCCTGCTGTTTTCAATCACGGATATGACCCGTGAAAAGCAGGGAAATGACCAGAAAACTGATAATATTTACAACTCCGGCCACTTTAGCGAGCGTTTTGACTTGAATTTGTTTTCAAATATTAGGAATTCATGTTTATACAGCTCACCATTAGTGTAGAAAGACTGTAAGTGAGGACTATACTGCTAATGTTTACAATTGAGGCCGAATTTCTCTAGCGTCTTTTTGGTGAATCAGTTACTATCCTGCCGGTTCCATTACATACTTGTAAGAAAACTGTCTAATTGTGGTAAAACTTTTAAAATACACAATTAGAGTTTCCAGAAATGATTAAAAACTTATAAGAAACCCTTGAAATAAAAGTTTGTAGATTCTTACTACATTTCCTGCTGTATTCAATCACGGACATGACCCGTGAAAAGCAGGGAAATGACCAGAAAACTGATAATATTTACAACTCCGGCCACTTTAGCGAGCGTTTTGACTTGAATTTGCTTTCAAATATTAGGAATTCATGTTTATACAGCTCACCATTAGTGTAGAAAGACTGTAAGTGAGGACTATACTGCTAATGTTTACAATTGAGGCCGAATTTCTCTAGCGTCTTTTTGGTGAATCAGTTACTATCCTGCCGGTTCCATTACATACTTGTAAGAAAACTATCTAATTGTGGTAAAACTCTTAAAATACGCAATTAGAGTTTCCAGAAATGATTAAAAACTTATAAGAAACCCTTGCAATAAAAGTTAGTAGATTCTTACTACATTTCCTGCTCTTTTCAATCACGGACATTACACGTGAAAAGCAGAAAAATGACAAGAAAACTGATAATATTTACAACTCCGGCCACTTTAGCGAGCATTTTGACTTGAATTTGTTTTCAAATATGAGGAATTCATGCTTACAAAGCTCACCATTAGTGTAGAAAGACTGTAAGTGAGGACTATACTGCTAATGTTTACAATTGAGGCCGAATTTCTCTAGCTTCTTTTTGGTGAATCAGTTACTATCCTGCCGGTTCCATTACATACTTGTAAGAAAACTGTCTAATTGTGGTAACACTTTTAAAATACACAATTAGAGTTTCCAGAAATGATTAAAAACTTATAAGAAACCCTTGAAATAAAAGTTAGTAGATTCTTACTACATTTCCTGCTGTATTCAATCACGGACATGACCCGTGAAAAGCAGGGAAATGACCAGAAAACTGATAATATTTACAACTCCGGCCACTTTAGCGAGCGTTTTGACTTGAATTTGCTTTCAAATATTAGGAATTCATGTTTATACAGCTCACCATTAGTGTAGAAAGACTGTAAGTGAGGACTATACTGCTAATGTTTACAATTGAGGCCGAATTTCTCTAGCGTCTTTTTGGTGAATCAGTTACTATCCTGCCGGTTCCAGTACATACTTGTAAGAAAACTATCTAATTGTGGTAAAACTCTTAAAATACGCAATTAGAGTTTCCAGAAATGATTAAAAACTTATAAGAAACCCTTGAAATAAAAGTTAGTAGATTCTTACTGCATTTCCTGCTGTATTCAATCACGGACATGACCCGTGAAAAGCAGGGAAATGACCAGAAAACTGATAATATTTACAACTCCGGCCACTTTAGCGAGCGTTTTGACTTGAATTTGCTTTCAAATATTAGGAATTCATGTTTATACAGCTCACCATTAGTGTAGAAAGACTGTAAGTGAGGACTATACTGCTAATGTTTACAATTGAGGCCGAATTTCTCTAGCTTCTTTTTGGTGAATCAGTTACTATCCTGCCGGTTCCATTACATACTTGTAAGAAAACTGTCTAATTGTGGTAACACTTTTAAAATACACAATTAGAGTTTCCAGAAATGATTAAAAACTTATAAGAAACCCTTGAAATAAAAGTTTGTAGATTCTTACTACATTTCCTGCTGTATTCAATCACGGACATGACCCGTGAAAAGCAGGGAAATGACCAGAAAACTGATAATATTTACAACTCCGGCCACTTTAGCGAGCGTTTTGACTTGAATTTGCTTTCAAATATTAGGAATTCATGTTTATACAGCTCACCATTAGTGTAGAAAGACTGTAAGTGAGGACTATACTGCTAATGTTTACAATTGAGGCCGAATTTCTCTAGCGTCTTTTTGGTGAATCAGTTAATATCCTGCCGCTTCCATTACATACTTGTAAGAAAACTGTCTAATTGTGGTAAAACTCTTAAAATACGCAATTAGAGTTTCCAGAAATGATTAAAAACTTATAAGAAACCCTTGAAATAAAAGTTTGTAGATTCTTACTACATTTCCTGCTGTTTTCAATCACGGACATGACCCGTGAAAAGCAGGGAAATGACCAGAAAACTGATAATATTTACAACTCCGGCCACTTTAGCGAGCGTTTTGACTTGAATTTGCTTTCAAATATTAGGAATTCATGTTTATACAGCTCACCATTAGTGTAGAAAGACTGTAAGTGAGGACTATACTGCTAATGTTTACAATTGAGGCCGAATTTCTCTAGCGTCTTTTTGGTGAATCAGTTACTATCCTGCCGGTTCCATTACATACTTGTAAGAAAACTGTCTAATTGTGGTAAAACTTTTTAAATACACAATTAGAGTTTCCAGAAATGATTAAAAACTTATAAGAAACCCTTGAAATAAAAGTTTGTACATTCTTACTACATTTCCTGCTGTTTTCAATCACGGACATGACCCGTGAAAAGCAGGGAAATGACCAGAAAACTGATAATATTTACAACTCCGGCCACTTTAGCGAGCGTTTTGACTTGAATTTGCTTTCAAATATTAGGAATTCACGTTTATACAGCTCACCATTAGTGTAGAAAGACTGTAAGTGAGGACTATACTGCTAATGTTTACAATTGAGGCCGAATTTCTCTAGCGTCTTTTTGGTGAATCAGTTACTATCCTGCCGTTTCCATTACATACTTGTAAGAAAACTATCTAATTGTGGTAAAACTCTTAAAATACGCAATTAGAGTTTCCAGAAATGATTAAAAACTTATAAGAAACCCTTGAAATAAAAGTTAGTAGATTCTTACTACATTTCCTGCTCTTTTCAATCACGGACATTACCCGTGAAAAGCAGAAAAATGACCAGAAAACTGATAATATTTACAACTCCGGCCACTTTAGCGAGCGTTTTGACTTGAATTTGCTTTCAAATATTAGGAATTCATGCTTACAAAGCTCACCATTAGTGTAGAAAGACTGTAAGTGAGGACTATACTGCTAATGTTTACAATTGAGGCCGAATTTCTCTAGCGTCTTTTTGGTGAATCAGTTACTATCCTGCCGGTTCCATTACATACTTGTAAGAAATCTGTCTAATTGTGGTAACACTTTTAAAATACACAATTAGAGTTTCCAGAAATGATTAAAAACTTATAAGAAACCCTTGAAATAAAAGTTTGTAGATTCTTACTACATTTCCTGCTGTATTCAATCACGGACATGACCCGTGAAAAGCAGGGAAATGACCAGAAAACTGATAATATTTACAACTCCGGCCACTTTAGCGAGCGTTTTGACTTGAATTTGCTTTCAAATATTAGGAATTCATGTTTATACAGCTCACCATTAGTGTAGAAAGACTGTAAGTGAGGACTATACTGCTAATGTTTACAATTGAGGCCGAATTTCTCTAGCGTCTTTTTGGTGAATCAGTTACTATCCTGCCGGTTCCATTACATACTTGTAAGAAAACTGTCTAATTGTGGTAACACTTTTAAAATACACAATTAGAGTTTCCAGAAATGATTAAAAACTTATAAGAAACCCTTGAAATAAAAGTTTGTAGATTCTTACTACATTTCCTGCTGTATTCAATCACGGACATGACCCGTGAAAAGCAGGGAAATGACCAGAAAACTGATAATATTTACAACTCCGGCCACTTTAGCGAGCGTTTTGACTTGAATTTGCTTTCAAATATTAGGAATTCATGTTTATACAGCTCACCATTAGTGTAGAAAGACTGTAAGTGAGGACTATACTGCTAATGTTTACAATTGAGGCCGAATTTCTCTAGCGTCTTTTTGGTGAATCAGTTACTATCCTGCCGGTTCCATTACATATTTGTAAGAAAACTATCTAATTGTGGTAAAACTCTTAAAATACGCAATTAGAGTTTCCAGAAATGATTAAAAACTTATAAGAAACCCTTGAAATAAAAGTTAGTAGATTCTTACTACATTTCCTGCTCTTTTCAATCACGGACATTACCCGTGAAAAGCAGAAAAATGACCAGAAAACTGATAATATTTACAACTCCGGCCACTTTAGCGAGCATTTTGACTTGAATTTGTTTTCAAATATTAGGAATTCATGCTTACAAAGCTCACCATTAGTGTAGAAAGACTGTAAGTGAGGACTATACTGCTAACGTTTACAATTGAGGCCGAATTTCTCTAGCGTCTTTTTGGTGAATCAGTTACTATCCTGCCGGTTCCATTACATACTTGTAAGAAAACTGTCTAATTGTGGTAAAACTTTTTAAATACACAATTAGAGTTTCCAGAAATGATTAAAAACTTATAAGAAACCCTTGAAATAAAAGTTTGTAGATTCTTACTACATTTCCTGCTGTTTTCAATCACGGACATGACCCGTGAAAAGCAGGGAAATCACCAGAAAACTGATAACATTTACAACTCCGGCCACTTTAGCGAGCGTTTTGACTTGAATTTGCTTTCAAATATTAGGAATTCATGTTTATACAGCTCACCATTAGTGTAGAAAGACTGTAAGTGAGGACTATACTGCTAATGTTTACAATTGAGGCCGAATTTCTCTAGCGTCTTTTTGGTGAATCAGTTACTATCCTGCCGGTTCCATTACATACTTGTAAGAAAACTATCTAATTGTGGTAAAACTCTTAAAATACGCAATTAGAGTTTCCAGAAATGATTAAAAACTTATAAGAAACCCTTGAAATAAAAGTTAGTAGATTCTTACTACATTTCCTGCTCTTTTCAATCACGGACATTACACGTGAAAAGCAGAAAAATGACCAGAAAACTGATAATATTTACAACTCCGGCCACTTTAGCTAGCGTTTTGACTTGAATTTGCTTTCAAATATTAGGAATTCATGCTTACAAAGCTCACCATTAGTGTAGAAAGACTGTAAGTGAGGACTATACTGCTAATGTTTACAATTGAGGCCGAATTTCTCTAGCGTCTTTTTGGTGAATCAGTTACTATCCTGCCGGTTCCATTACATACTTGTAAGAAATCTGTCTAATTGTGGTAACACTTTTAAAATACACAATTAGAGTTTCCAGAAATGATTAAAAACTTATAAGAAACCCTTGAAATAAAAGTTTGTAGATTCTTACTACATTTCCTGCTGTATTCAATCACGGACATGACCCGTGAAAAGCAGGGAAATGACCAGAAAACTGATAATATTTACAACTCCGGCCACTTTAGCGAGCGTTTTGACTTGAATTTGCTTTCAAATATTAGGAATTCATGTTTATACAGCTCACCATTAGTGTAGAAAGACTGTAAGTGAGGACTATACTGCTAATGTTTACAATTGAGGCCGAATTTCTCTAGCGTCTTTTTGGTGAATCAGTTACTATCCTGCCGGTTCCATTACATACTTGTAAGAAAACTGTCTAATTGTGGTAACACTTTTAAAATACACAATTAGAGTTTCCAGAAATGATTAAAAACTTATAAGAAACCCTTGAAATAAAAGTTTGTAGATTCTTACTACATTTCCTGCTGTATTCAATCACGGACATGACCCGTGAAAAGCAGGGAAATGACCAGAAAACTGATAATATTTACAACTCCGGCCACTTTAGCGAGCGTTTTGACTTGAATTTGCTTTCAAATATTAGGAATTCATGTTTATACAGCTCACCATTAGTGTAGAAAGACTGTAAGTGAGGACTATACTGCTAATGTTTACAATTGAGGCCGAATTTCTCTAGCGTCTTTTTGGTGAATCAGTTACTATCCTGCCGGTTCCATTACATATTTGTAAGAAAACTATCTAATTGTGGTAAAACTCTTAAAATACGCAATTAGAGTTTCCAGAAATGATTAAAAACTTATAAGAAACCCTTGAAATAAAAGTTAGTAGATTCTTACTACATTTCCTGCTCTTTTCAATCACGGACATTACCCGTGAAAAGCAGAAAAATGACCAGAAAACTGATAATATTTACAACTCCGGCCACTTTAGCGAGCATTTTGACTTGAATTTGTTTTCAAATATTAGGAATTCATGCTTACAAAGCTCACCATTAGTGTAGAAAGACTGTAAGTGAGGACTATACTGCTAACGTTTACAATTGAGGCCGAATTTCTCTAGCGTCTTTTTGGTGAATCAGTTACTATCCTGCCGGTTCCATTACATACTTGTAAGAAAACTGTCTAATTGTGGTAAAACTTTTTAAATACACAATTAGAGTTTCCAGAAATGATTAAAAACTTATAAGAAACCCTTGAAATAAAAGTTTGTAGATTCTTACTACATTTCCTGCTGTTTTCAATCACGGACATGACCCGTGAAAAGCAGGGAAATCACCAGAAAACTGATAACATTTACAACTCCGGCCACTTTAGCGAGCGTTTTGACTTGAATTTGCTTTCAAATATTAGGAATTCATGTTTATACAGCTCACCATTAGTGTAGAAAGACTGTAAGTGAGGACTATACTGCTAATGTTTACAATTGAGGCCGAATTTCTCTAGCGTCTTTTTGGTGAATCAGTTACTATCCTGCCGGTTCCATTACATACTTGTAAGAAAACTATCTAATTGTGGTAAAACTCTTAAAATACGCAATTAGAGTTTCCAGAAATGATTAAAAACTTATAAGAAACCCTTGAAATAAAAGTTAGTAGATTCTTACTACATTTCCTGCTCTTTTCAATCACGGACATTACACGTGAAAAGCAGAAAAATGACCAGAAAACTGATAATATTTACAACTCCGGCCACTTTAGCGAGCATTTTGACTTGAATTTGTTTTCAAATATTAGGAATTCATGCTTACAAAGCTCACCATTAGTGTAGAAAGACTGTAAGTGAGGACTATACTGCTAATGTTTACAATTGAGGCCGAATTTCTCTAGCGTCTTTTTGGTGAATCAGTTACTATCCTGCCGGTTCCATTACATACTTGTAAGAAAACTGTCTAATTGTGGTAAAACTTTTTAAATACACAATTAGAGTTTCCAGAAATGATTAAAAACTTATAAGAAACCCTTGAAATAAAAGTTTGTAGATTCTTACTACATTTCCTGCTGTTTTCAATCACGGACATGACCCGTGAAAAGCAGGGAAATGACCAGAAAACTGATAATATTTACAACTCCGGCCACTTTAGCGAGCGTTTTGACTTGAATTTGCTTTCAAATATTAGGAATTCATGTTTATACAGCTCACCATTAGTGTAGAAAGACTGTAAGTGAGGACTATACTGCTAATGTTTACAATTGAGGCCGAATTTCTCTAGCGTCTTTTTGGTGAATCAGTTACTATCCTGCCGGTTCCATTACATACTTGTAAGAAAACTATCTAATTGTGGTAAAACTCTAAAAATACGCAATTAGAGTTTCCAGAAATGATTAAAAACTTATAAGAAACCTTGAAATAAAAGTTAGTAGATTCTTACTACATTTCCTGCTCTTTTCAATCACGGACATTACCCGTGGAAAGCAGAAAAATGACCAGAAAACTGATAATATTTACAACTCCGGCCACTTTAGCGAGCATTTTGACTTGAATTTGTTTTCAAATATTAGGAATTCATGTTTACACAGCTCACCATTAGTGTAGAAAGACTGTAAGTGAGGACTATACTGCTAATGTTTACAATTGAGGCCGAATTTCTCTAGCGTCTTTTTGGTGAATCAGTTACTATCCTGCCGGTTCCATTACATACTTGTAAGAAAACTGTCTAATTGTGGTAAAACTTTTTAAATACACAATTAGAGTTTCCAGAAATGATTAAAAACTTATAAGAAACCCTTGAAATAAAAGTTTGTAGATTCTTACTACATTTCCTGCTGTTTTCAATCACGGACATGACCCGTGAAAAGCAGGGAAATGACCAGAAAACTGATAACATTTACAACTCCGGCCACTTTAGCGAGCGTTTTGACTTGAATTTGCTTTCAAATATTAGGAATTCATGTTTATACAGCTCACCATTAGTGTAGAAAGACTGTAAGTGAGGACTATACTGCTAATGTTTACAATTGAGGCCGAATTTCTCTAGCGTCTTTTTGGTGAATCAGTTAATATCCTGCCGCTTCCATTACATACTTGTAAGAAAACTGTCTAATTGTGGTAAAACTTTTAAAATACTCAATTAGAGTTTCCAGAAATGATTAAAAACTTATAAGAAACCCTTGAAATAAAAGTTTGTACATTCTTACTACATTTCCTGCTGTTTTCAATCACGGACATGACCCGTGAAAAGCAGGGAAATGACCAGAAAACTGATAATATTTACAACTCCGGCCACTTTAGCGAGCGTTTTGACTTGAATTTGCTTTCAAATATTAGGCATTCATGTTTATACAGCTCACCATTAGTGTAGAAAGACTGTAAGTGAGGACTATACTGCTAATGTTTACAATTGAGGCCGAATTTCTCTAGCGTCTTTTTGGTGAATCAGTTACTATCCTGCCGGTTCCATTACATACTTGTAAGAAAACTATCTAATTGTGGTAAAACTCTTAAAATACGCAATTAGAGTTTCCAGAAATGATTAAAAACTTATAAGAAACCCTTGAAATAAAAGTTAGTAGATTCTTACTACATTTCCTGCTCTTTTCAATCACGGACATTACACGTGAAAAGCAGAAAAATGACCAGAAAACTGATAATATTTACAACTCCGGCCACTTTAGCGAGCATTTTGACTTGAATTTGTTTTCAAATATTAGGAATTCATGCTTACAAAGCTCACCATTAGTGTAGAAAGACTGTAAGTGAGGACTATACTGCTAATGTTTACAATTGAGGCCGAATTTCTCTAGCGTCTTTTTGGTGAATCAGTTACTATCCTGCCGGTTCCATTACATACTTGTAAGAAAACTGTCTAATTGTGGTAAAACTTTTAAAATACACAATTAGAGTTTCCAGAAATGATTAAAAACTTATAAGAAACCCTTGAAATAAAAGTTTGTAGATTCTTACTACATTTCCTGCTGTTTTCAATCACGGACATGACCCGTGAAAAGCAGGGAAATGACCAGAAAACTGATAATATTTACAACTCCGGCCACTTTAGCGAGCGTTTTGACTTGAATTTGCTTTCAAATATTAGGAATTCATGCTTACAAAGCTCACCATTAGTGTAGAAAGACTGTAAGTGAGGACTATACTGCTAATGTTTACAATTGAGGCCGAATTTCTCTAGCGTCTTTTTGGTGAATCAGTTACTATCCTGCCGGTTCCATTACATACTTGTAAGAAATCTGTCTAATTGTGGTAACACTTTTAAAATACACAATTAGAGTTTCCAGAAATGATTAAAAACTTATAAGAAACCCTTGAAATAAAAGTTTGTAGATTCTTACTACATTTCCTGCTGTATTCAATCACGGACATGACCCGTGAAAAGCAGGGAAATGACCAGAAAACTGATAATATTTACAACTCCGGCCACTTTAGCGAGCGTTTTGACTTGAATTTGCTTTCAAATATTAGGAATTCATGTTTATACAGCTCACCATTAGTGTAGAAAGACTGTAAGTGAGGACTATACTGCTAATGTTTACAATTGAGGCCGAATTTCTCTAGCGTCTTTTTGGTGAATCAGTTACTATCCTGCCGGTTCCATTACATATTTGTAAGAAAACTATCTAATTGTGGTAAAACTCTTAAAATACGCAATTAGAGTTTCCAGAAATGATTAAAAACTTATAAGAAACCCTTGAAATAAAAGTTAGTAGATTCTTACTACATTTCCTGCTCTTTTCAATCACTGACATTACCCGTGAAAAGCAGAAAAATGACCAGAAAACTGATAATATTTACAACTCCGGCCACTTTAGCGAGCATTTTGACTTGAATTTGTTTTCAAATATTAGGAATTCATGCTTACAAAGCTCACCATTAGTGTAGAAAGACTGTAAGTGAGGACTATACTGCTAATGTTTACAACTGAGGCCGAATTTCTCTAGCGTCTTTTTGGTGAATCAGTTACTATCCTGCCGGTTCCATTACATACTTGTAAGAAAACTGTCTAATTGTGGTAAAACTTTTTAAATACACAATTAGAGTTTCCAGAAATGATTAAAAACTTATAAGAAACCCTTGAAATAAAAGTTTGTAGATTCTTACTACATTTCCTGCTGTTTTCAATCACGGACATGACCCGTGAAAAGCAAGGAAATGACCAGAAAACTGATAATATTTACAACTCCGGCCACTTTAGCAAGCGTTTTGACTTGAATTTGCTTTCAAATATTAGGAATTCATGTTTATACAGCTCACCATTAGTGTAGAAAGACTGTAAGTGAGGACTATACTGCTAATGTTTACAATTGAGGCCGAATTTCTCTAGCGTCTTTTTGGTGAATCAGTTACTATCCTGCCGGTTCCATTACATCCTTGTAAGAAAACTATCTAATTGTGGTAAAACTCTAAAAATACGCAATCAGAGTTTCCAGAAATGATTAAAAACTTATAAGAAACCTTGAAATAAAAGTTAGTAGATTCTTACTACATTTCCTGCTCTTTTCAATCACGGACATTACCCGTGGAAAGCAGAAAAATGACCAGAAAACTGATAATATTTACAACTCCGGCCACTTTAGCGAGCATTTTGACTTGAATTTGTTTTCAAATATTAGGAATTCATGTTTACACAGCTCACCATTAGTGTAGAAAGACTGTAAGTGAGGACTATACTGCTAATGTTTACAATTGAGGCCGAATTTCTCTAGCGTCTTTTTGGTGAATCAGTTACTATCCTGCCGGTTCCATTACATACTTGTAAGAAAACTGTCTAATTGTGGTAAAACTTTTTAAATACACAATTAGAGTTTCCAGAAATGATTAAAAACTTATAAGAAACCCTTGAAATAAAAGTTTGTAGATTCTTACTACATTTCCTGCTGTTTTCAATCACGGACATGACCCGTGAAAAGCAAGGAAATGACCAGAAAACTGATAATATTTACAACTCCGGCCACTTTAGCGAGCGTTTTGACTTGAATTTGCTTTCAAATATTAGGAATTCATGTTTATACAGCTCACCATTAGTGTAGAAAGACTGTAAGTGAGGACTATACTGCTAATGTTTACAATTGAGGCCGAATTTCTCTAGCGTCTTTTTGGTGAATCAGTTACTATCCTGCCGGTTCCATTACATACTTGTAAGAAAACTATCTAATTGTGGTAAAACTCTTAAAATACGCAATTAGAGTTTCCAGAAATGATTAAAAACTTATAAGAAACCCTTGAAATAAAAGTTAGTAGATTCTTACTACATTTCCTGCTCTTTTCAATCACGGACATTACACGTGAAAAGCAGAAAAATGACCAGAAAACTGATAATATTTACAACTCCGGCCACTTTAGCGAGCATTTTGACTTGAATTTGTTTTCAAATATTAGGAATTCATGCTTACAAAGCTCACCATTAGTGTAGAAAGACTGTAAGTGAGGACTATACTGCTAATGTTTACAATTGAGGCCGAATTTCTCTAGCGTCTTTTTGGTGAATCAGTTACTATCCTGCCGGTTCCATTACATACTTGTAAGAAAACTGTCTAATTGTGGTAAAACTTTTAAAATACACAATTAGAGTTTCCAGAAATGATTAAAAACTTATAAGAAACCCTTGAAATAAAAGTTTGTAGATTCTTACTACATTTCCTGCTGTTTTCAATCACGGACATGACCCGTGAAAAGCAGGGAAATGACCAGAAAACTGATAATATTTACAACTCCGGCCACTTTAGCGAGCGTTTTGACTTGAATTTGCTTTCAAATATTAGGAATTCATGTTTATACAGCTCACCATTAGTGTAGAAAGACTGTAAGTGAGGACTATACTGCTAATGTTTACAATTGAGGCCGAATTTCTCTAGCGTCTTTTTGGTGAATCAGTTACTATCCTGCCGGTTCCATTACATACTTGTAAGAAAACTATCTAATTGTGGTAAAACTCTAAAAATACGCAATTAGAGTTTCCAGAAATGATTAAAAACTTATAAGAAACCTTGAAATAAAAGTTAGTAGATTCTTACTACATTTCCTGCTCTTTTCAATCACGGACATTACCCGTGGAAAGCAGAAAAATGACCAGAAAACTGATAATATTTACAACTCCGGCCACTTTAGCGAGCATTTTGACTTGAATTTGTTTTCAAATATTAGGAATTCATGTTTACACAGCTCACCATTAGTGTAGAAAGACTGTAAGTGAGGACTATACTGCTAATGTTTACAATTGAGGCCGAATTTCTCTAGCGTCTTTTTGGTGAATCAGTTACTATCCTGCCGGTTCCATTACATACTTGTAAGAAAACTGTCTAATTGTGGTAAAACTTTTTAAATACACAATTAGAGTTTCCAGAAATGATTAAAAACTTATAAGAAACCCTTGAAATAAAAGTTTGTAGATTCTTACTACATTTCCTGCTGTTTTCAATCACGGACATGACCCGTGAAAAGCAGGGAAATGACCAGAAAACTGATAATATTTACAACTCCGGCCACTTTAGCGAGCGTTTTGACTTGAATTTGCTTTCAAATATTAGGAATTCATGTTTATACAGCTCACCATTAGTGTAGAAAGACTGTAAGTGAGGACTATACTGCTAATGTTTACAATTGAGGCCGAATTTCTCTAGCGTCTTTTTGGTGAATCAGTTACTATCCTGCCGGTTCCATTACATACTTGTAAGAAAACTATCTAATTGTGGTAAAACTCTAAAAATACGCAATTAGAGTTTCCAGAAATGATTAAAAACTTATAAGAAACCTTGAAATAAAAGTTAGTAGATTCTTACTACATTTCCTGCTCTTTTCAATCACGGACATTACCCGTGGAAAGCAGAAAAATGACCAGAAAACTGATAATATTTACAACTCCGGCCACTTTAGCGAGCATTTTGACTTGAATTTGTTTTCAAATATTAGGAATTCATGTTTACACAGCTCACCATTAGTGTAGAAAGACTGTAAGTGAGGACTATACTGCTAATGTTTACAATTGAGGCCGAATTTCTCTAGCGTCTTTTTGGTGAATCAGTTACTATCCTGCCGGTTCCATTACATACTTGTAAGAAAACTGTCTAATTGTGGTAAAACTTTTTAAATACACAATTAGAGTTTCCAGAAATGATTAAAAACTTATAAGTAACCCTTGAAATAAAAGTTTGTAGATTCTTACTAAATTTCCTGCTGTTTTCAATCACGGACATGACCCTTGAAAAGCAGGAAATCACCAGAAAACTGATAACATTTACAACTCCGGCCACTTTAGCGAGCGTTTTGACTTGAATTTGCTTTCAAATATTAGGAATTCATGTTTATACAGCTCACCATTAGTGTAGAAAGACTGTAAGTGAGGACTATACTGCTAATGTTTACAATTGAGGCCGAATTTCTCTAGCGTCTTTTTGGTGAATCAGTTACTATCCTGCCGGTTCCATTACATATTTGTAAGAAAACTATCTAATTGTGGTAAAACTCTTAAAATACGCAATTAGAGTTTCCAGAAATGATTAAAAACTTATAAGAAACCCTTGAAATAAAAGTTAGTAGATTCTTACTACATTTCCTGCTCTTTTCAATCACGGACATTACCCGTGAAAAGCAGAAAAATGACCAGAAAACTGATAATATTTACAACTCCGGCCACTTTAGCGAGCATTTTGACTTGAATTTGTTTTCAAATATTAGGAATTCATGCTTACAAAGATCACCATTAGTGTAGAAAGACTGTAAGTGAGGACTATACTGCTAATGTTTACAACTGAGGCCGAATTTCTCTAGCGTCTTTTTGGTGAATCAGTTACTATCCTGCCGGTTCCATTACATACTTGTAAGAAAACTGTCTAATTGTGGTAAAACTTTTTAAATACACAATTAGAGTTTCCAGAAATGATTAAAAACTTATAAGAAACCCTTGAAATAAAAGTTTGTAGATTCTTACTACATTTCCTGCTCTTTTCAATCACGGACATGACCCGTGAAAAGCAGGGAAATGACCAGAAAACTGATAATATTTACAACTCCGGCCACTTTAGCGAGCGTTTTGACTTGAATTTGCTTTCAAATATTAGGAATTCATGTTTATACAGCTCACCATTAGTGTAGAAAGACTGTAAGTGAGGACTATACTGCTAATGTTTACAATTGAGGCCGAATTTCTCTAGCGTCTTTTTGGTGAATCAGTTACTATCCTGCCGGTTCCATTACATACTTGTAAGAAAACTATCTAATTGTGGTAAAACTCTAAAAATACGCAATCAGAGTTTCCAGAAATGATTAAAAACTTATAAGAAACCTTGAAATAAAAGTTAGTAGATTCTTACTACATTTCCTGCTCTTTTCAATCACGGACATTACCCGTGGAAAGCAGAAAAATGACCAGAAAACTGATAATATTTACAACTCCGGCCACTTTAGCGAGCATTTTGACTTGAATTTGTTTTCAAATATTAGGAATTCATGTTTACACAGCTCACCATTAGTGTAGAAAGACTGTAAGTGAGGACTATACTGCTAATGTTTACAATTGAGGCCGAATTTCTCTAGCGTCTTTTTGGTGAATCAGTTACTATCCTGCCGGTTCCATTACATACTTGTAAGAAAACTGTCCAATTGTGGTAAAACTTTTTAAATACACAATTAGAGTTTCCAGAAATGATTAAAAACTTATAAGAAACCCTTGAAATAAAAGTTTGTAGATTCTTACTACATTTCCTGCTGTTTTCAATCACGGACATGACCCGTGAAAAGCAGGGAAATGACCAGAAAACTGATAACATTTACAACTCCGGCCACTTTAGCGAGCGTTTTGACTTGAATTTGCATTCAAATATTAGGAATTCATGTTTATACAGCTCACCATTAGTGTAGAAAGACTGTAAGTGAGGACTATACTGCTAATGTTTACAATTGAGGCTGAATTTCTCTAGCGTCTTTTTGGTGAATCAGTTACTATCCTGCCGGTTCCATTACATACTTGTAAGAAAACTATCTAATTGTGGTAAAACTCTTAAAATACGCAATTAGAGTTTCCAGAAATGATTAAAAACTTATAAGAAACCCTTGAAATAAAAGTTAGTAGATTCTTACTACATTTCCTGCTCTTTTCAATCACGGACATTACACGTGAAAAGCAGAAAAATGACCAGAAAACTGATAATATTTACAACTCCGGCCACTTTAGCGAGCATTTTGACTTGAATTTGTTTTCAAATATTAGGAATTCATGCTTACAAAGCTCACCATTAGTGTAGAAAGACTGTAAGTGAGGACTATACTGCTAATGTTTACAATTGAGGCCGAATTTCTCTAGCGTCTTTTTGGTGAATCAGTTACTATCCTGCCGGTTCCATTACATACTTGTAAGAAAACTGTCTAATTGTGGTAAAACTTTTAAAATACACAATTAGAGTTTCCAGAAATGATTAAAAACTTTATAAGAAACCCTTGAAATAAAAGTTTGTAGATTCTTACTACATTTCCTGCTGTTTTCAATCACGGACATGACCCGTGAAAAGCAGGGAAATGACCAGAAAACTGATAATATTTACAACTCCGGCCACTTTAGCGAGCGTTTTGACTTGAATTTGCTTTCAAATATTAGGAATTCATGTTTATACAGCTCACCATTAGTGTAGAAAGACTGTAAGTGAGGACTATACTGCTAATGTTTACAATTGAGGCCGAATTTCTCTAGCGTCTTTTTGGTGAATCAGTTACTATCCTGCCGGTTCCATTACATACTTGTAAGAAAACTATCTAATTGTGGTAAAACTCTAAAAATACGCAATTAGAGTTTCCAGAAATGATTAAAAACTTATAAGAAACCTTGAAATAAAAGTTAGTAGATTCTTACTACATTTCCTGCTCTTTTCAATCACGGACATTACCCGTGGAAAGCAGAAAAATGACCAGAAAACTGATAATATTTACAACTCCGGCCACTTTAGCGAGCATTTTGACTTGAATTTGTTTTCAAATATTAGGAATTCATGTTTACACAGCTCACCATTAGTGTAGAAAGACTGTAAGTGAGGACTATACTGCTAATGTTTACAATTGAGGCCGAATTTCTCTAGCGTCTTTTTGGTGAATCAGTTACTATCCTGCCGGTTCCATTACATACTTCTAAGAAAACTGTCTAATTGTGGTAAAACTTTTTAAATACACAATTAGAGTTTCCAGAAATGATTAAAAACTTATAAGAAACCCTTGAAATAAAAGTTTGTAGATTCTTACTACATTTCCTGCTGTTTTCAATCACGGACATGACCCGTGAAAAGCAGGAAATCACCAGAAAACTGATAACATTTACAACTCCGGCCACTTTAGCGAGCGTTTTGACTTGAATTTGCTTTCAAATATTAGGAATTCATGTTTATACAGCTCACCATTAGTGTAGAAAGACTGTAAGTGAGGACTATACTGCTAATGTTTACAATTGAGGCCGAATTTCTCTAGCGTCTTTTTGGTGAATCAGTTACTATCCTGCCGGTTCCATTACATACTTGTAAGAAAACTA
Organism: Myotis nattereri; assembly: GCF_964212035.1. Taxonomy (NCBI): domain Eukaryota; kingdom Metazoa; phylum Chordata; class Mammalia; order Chiroptera; family Vespertilionidae; genus Myotis; species Myotis nattereri. Next base: position 99,013 of record NW_027669650.1, on the reverse strand, counting down.
TCTAATTGTGGTAAAACTCTAAAAATACGCAATTAGAGTTTCCAGAAATGATTAAAAACTTATAAGAAACCTTGAAATAAAAGTTAGTAGATTCTTACTACATTTCCTGCTCTTTTCAATCACGGACATTACCCGTGGAAAGCAGAAAAATGACCAGAAAACTGATAATATTTACAACTCCGGCCACTTTAGCGAGCATTTTGACTTGAATTTGTTTTCAAATATTAGGAATTCATGTTTACACAGCTCACCATTAGTGTAGAAAGACTGTAAGTGAGGACTATACTGCTAATGTTTACAATTGAGGCCGAATTTCTCTAGCGTCTTTTTGGTGAATCAGTTACTATCCTGCCGGTTCCATTACATACTTGTAAGAAAACTGTCTAATTGTGGTAAAACTTTTTAAATACACAATTAGAGTTTCCAGAAATGATTAAAAACTTATAAGAAACCCTTGAAATAAAAGTTTGTAGATTCTTACTACATTTCCTGCTGTTTTCAATCACGGACATGACCCGTGAAAAGCAGGGAAATGACCAGAAAACTAATAATATTTACAACTCCGGCCACTTTAGCGAGCGTTTTGACTTGAATTTGCTTTCAAATATTAGGAATTCATGTTTATACAGCTCACCATTAGTGTAGAAAGACTGTAAGTGAGGACTATACTGCTAATGTTTACAATTGAGGCCGAATTTCTCTAGCGTCTTTTTGGTGAATCAGTTACTATCCTGCCGGTTCCATTACATACTTGTAAGAAAACTATCTAATTGTGGTAAAACTCTTAAAATACGCAATTAGAGTTTCCAGAAATGATTAAAAACTTATAAGAAACCTTGAAATAAAAGTTAGTAGATTCTTACTACATTTCCTGCTCTTTTCAATCACGGACATTACCCGTGAAAAGCAGAAAAATGACCAGAAAACTGATAATATTTACAACTCCGGCCACTTTAGCGAGCATTTTGACTTGAATTTGTTTTCAAATATTAGGAATTCATGCTTACAAAGCTCACCATTAGTGTAGAAAGACTGTAAGTGAGGACTATACTGCTAATGTTTACAATTGAGGCCGAATTTCTCTAGCGTCTTTTTGGTGAATCAGTTACTATCCTGCCGGTTCCATTACATACTTGTAAGAAAACTGTCTAATTGTGGTAAAACTTTTTAAATACACAATTAGAGTTTCCAGAAATGATTAAAAACTTATAAGAAACCCTTGAAATAAAAGTTTGTAGATTCTTACTACATTTCCTGCTGTATTCAATCACGGACAAGACCCGAGAAAAGCAAGGAAATGACCAGAAAACTGATAATATTTACAACTCCGGCCACTTTAGCGAGCGTTTTGACTTGAATTTGCTTTCAAATATTAGGAATTCATGTTTATACAGCTCACCATTAGTGTAGAAAGACTGTAAGTGAGGACTATACTGCTAATGTTTACAATTGAGGCCGAATTTCTCTAGCGTCTTTTTGGTGAATCAGTTACTATCCTGCCGGTTCCATTACATACTTGTAAGAAAACTATCTAATTGTGGTAAAACTCGTAAAATACGCAATTAGAGTTTCCAGAAATGATTAAAAACTTATAAGAAACCTTGAAATAAAAGTTAGTAGATTCTTACTACATTTCCTGCTCTTTTCAATCACGGACATTACCCGTGGAAAGCAGAAAAATGACCAGAAAACTGATAATATTTACAACTCCGGCCACTTTAGCGAGCATTTTGACTTGAATTTGTTTTCAAATATTAGGAATTCATGTTTACACAGCTCACCATTAGTGTAGAAAGACTGTAAGTGAGGACTATACTGCTAATGTTTACAATTGAGGCCGAATTTCTCTAGCGTCTTTTTGGTGAATCAGTTAATATCCTGCCGGTTCCATTACATACTTGTAAGAAAACTGTCTAATTGTGGTAAAACTTTGTAAATACACAATTAGAGTTTCAAGAAATGATTAAAAACTTATAAGAAACCCTTGAAATAAAAGTTTGTAGATTCTTACTACATTTCCTGCTGTTTTCAATCACGGACATGACCCGTGAAAAGCAGGGAAATGACCAGAAAACTGATAATATTTACAACTCCGGCCACTTTAGCGAGCGTTTTGACTTGAATTTGCTTTCAAATATTAGGAATTCATGTTTATACAGCTCACCATTAGTGTAGAAAGACTGTAAGTGAGGACTATACTGCTAATGTTTACAATTGAGGCCGAATTTCTCTAGCGTCTTTTTGGTGAATCAGTTACTATCCTGCCGGTTCCATTACATACTTGTAAGAAAACTGTCTAATTGTGGTAACACTTTTAAAATACACAATTAGAGTTTCCAGAAATGATTAAAAACTTATAAGAAACCCTTGAAATAAAAGTTTGTAGATTCTTACTACATTTCCTGCTGTATTCAATCACGGACATGACCCGTGAAAAGCAGGGAAATGACCAGAAAACTGATAATATTTACAACTCCGACCACTTTAGCGAGCGTTTTGACTTGAATTTGCTTTCAAATATTAGGAATTCATGTTTATACAGCTCACCATTAGTGTAGAAAGACTGTAAGTGAGGACTATACTGCTAATGTTTACAATTGAGGCCGAATTTCTCTAGCGTCTTTTTGGTGAATCAGTTAATATCCTGCCGGTTCCATTACATACTTGTAAGAAAACTGTCTAATTGTGGTAAAACTTTTAAAATACTCAATTAGAGTTTCCAGAAATGATTAAAAACTTATAAGAAACCCTTGAAATAAAAGTTTGTAGATTCTTACTACATTTCCTGCTGTTTTCAATCACGGACATGACCCGTGAAAAGCAGGGAAATGACCAGAATACTGATAATATTTACAACTCCGGCCACTTTAGCGAGCGTTTTGACTTGAATTTGCTTTCAAATATTAGGAATTCATGTTTATACAGCTCACCATTAGTGTAGAAAGACTGTAAGTGAGGACTATACTGCTAATGTTTACAATTGAGGCCGAATTTCTCTAGCGTCTTTTTGGTGAATCAGTTACTATCCTGCCGGTTCCATTACATACTTGTAAGAAAACTGTCTAATTGTGGTAAGACTTTTTAAATACACAATTAGAGTTTCCAGAAATGATTAAAAACTTATAAGAAACCCTTGAAATAAAAGTGTGTAGATTCTTACTACATTTCCTGCTCTTTTCAATCACGGACATTACACGTGAAAAGCAGAAAAATGACCAGAAAACTGATAATATTTACAACTCCGGCCACTTTAGCGAGCATTTTGACTTGAATTTGTTTTCAAATATTAGGAATTCATGCTTACAAAGCTCACCATTAGTGCAGAAAGACTGTAAGTGAGGACTATACTGCTAATGTTTACAATTTAGGCCGAATTTCTCTAGCGTCTTTTTGGTGAATCAGTTACTATCCTGCCGGTTCCAGTACATACTTGTAAGAAAACTGTCTAATTGTGGTAAAACTTTTTAAATACACAATTAGAGTTTCCAGAAATGATTAAAAACTTATAAGAAACCCTTGAAATAAAAGTTTGTAGATTCTTACTACATTTCCTGCTGTTTTCAATCACGGACATGACCCGTGAAAAGCAGGGAAATGACCAGAAAACTGATAACATTTACAACTCCGGCCACTTTAGCGAGCGTTTTGACTTGAATTTGCATTCAAATATTAGGAATTCATGTTTATACAGCTCACCATTAGTGTAGAAAGACTGTAAGTGAGGACTATACTGCTAATGTTTACAATTGAGGCTGAATTTCTCTAGCGTCTTTTTGGTGAATCAGTTACTATCCTGCCGGTTCCATTACATACTTGTAAGAAAACTATCTAATTGTGGTAAAACTCTTAAAATACGCAATTAGAGTTTCCAGAAATGATTAAAAACTTATAAGAAACCCTTGAAATAAAAGTTAGTAGATTCTTACTACATTTCCTGCTCTTTTCAATCACGGACATTACACGTGAAAAGCAGAAAAATGACCAGAAAACTGATAATATTTACAACTCCGGCCACTTTAGCGAGCATTTTGACTTGAATTTGTTTTCAAATATTAGGAATTCATGCTTACAAAGCTCACCATTAGTGTAGAAAGACTGTAAGTGAGGACTATACTGCTAATGTTTACAATTGAGGCCGAATTTCTCTAGCGTCTTTTTGGTGAATCAGTTACTATCCTGCCGGTTCCATTACATACTTGTAAGAAAACTGTCTAATTGTGGTAAAACTTTTAAAATACACAATTAGAGTTTCCAGAAATGATTAAAAACTTTATAAGAAACCCTTGAAATAAAAGTTTGTAGATTCTTACTACATTTCCTGCTGTTTTCAATCACGGACATGACCCGTGAAAAGCAGGGAAATGACCAGAAAACTGATAATATTTACAACTCCGGCCACTTTAGCGAGCGTTTTGACTTGAATTTGCTTTCAAATATTAGGAATTCATGTTTATACAGCTCACCATTAGTGTAGAAAGACTGTAAGTGAGGACTATACTGCTAATGTTTACAATTGAGGCCGAATTTCTCTAGCGTCTTTTTGGTGAATCAGTTACTATCCTGCCGGTTCCATTACATACTTGTAAGAAAACTATCTAATTGTGGTAAAACTCTAAAAATACGCAATTAGAGTTTCCAGAAATGATTAAAAACTTATAAGAAACCTTGAAATAAAAGTTAGTAGATTCTTACTACATTTCCTGCTCTTTTCAATCACGGACATTACCCGTGGAAAGCAGAAAAATGACCAGAAAACTGATAATATTTACAACTCCGGCCACTTTAGCGAGCATTTTGACTTGAATTTGTTTTCAAATATTAGGAATTCATGTTTACACAGCTCACCATTAGTGTAGAAAGACTGTAAGTGAGGACTATACTGCTAATGTTTACAATTGAGGCCGAATTTCTCTAGCGTCTTTTTGGTGAATCAGTTACTATCCTGCCGGTTCCATTACATACTTCTAAGAAAACTGTCTAATTGTGGTAAAACTTTTTAAATACACAATTAGAGTTTCCAGAAATGATTAAAAACTTATAAGAAACCCTTGAAATAAAAGTTTGTAGATTCTTACTACATTTCCTGCTGTTTTCAATCACGGACATGACCCGTGAAAAGCAGGAAATCACCAGAAAACTGATAACATTTACAACTCCGGCCACTTTAGCGAGCGTTTTGACTTGAATTTGCTTTCAAATATTAGGAATTCATGTTTATACAGCTCACCATTAGTGTAGAAAGACTGTAAGTGAGGACTATACTGCTAATGTTTACAATTGAGGCCGAATTTCTCTAGCGTCTTTTTGGTGAATCAGTTACTATCCTGCCGGTTCCATTACATACTTGTAAGAAAACTATCTAATTGTGGTAAAACTCTAAAAATACGCAATTAGAGTTTCCAGAAATGATTAAAAACTTATAAGAAACCTTGAAATAAAAGTTAGTAGATTCTTACTACATTTCCTGCTCTTTTCAATCACGGACATTACCCGTGGAAAGCAGAAAAATGACCAGAAAACTGATAATATTTACAACTCCGGCCACTTTAGCGAGCATTTTGACTTGAATTTGTTTTCAAATATTAGGAATTCATGTTTACACAGCTCACCATTAGTGTAGAAAGACTGTAAGTGAGGACTATACTGCTAATGTTTACAATTGAGGCCGAATTTCTCTAGCGTCTTTTTGGTGAATCAGTTACTATCCTGCCGGTTCCATTACATACTTGTAAGAAAACTGTCTAATTGTGGTAAAACTTTTTAAATACACAATTAGAGTTTCCAGAAATGATTAAAAACTTATAAGAAACCCTTGAAATAAAAGTTTGTAGATTCTTACTACATTTCCTGCTGTTTTCAATCACGGACATGACCCGTGAAAAGCAGGGAAATGACCAGAAAACTAATAATATTTACAACTCCGGCCACTTTAGCGAGCGTTTTGACTTGAATTTGCTTTCAAATATTAGGAATTCATGTTTATACAGCTCACCATTAGTGTAGAAAGACTGTAAGTGAGGACTATACTGCTAATGTTTACAATTGAGGCCGAATTTCTCTAGCGTCTTTTTGGTGAATCAGTTACTATCCTGCCGGTTCCATTACATACTTGTAAGAAAACTATCTAATTGTGGTAAAACTCTTAAAATACGCAATTAGAGTTTCCAGAAATGATTAAAAACTTATAAGAAACCTTGAAATAAAAGTTAGTAGATTCTTACTACATTTCCTGCTCTTTTCAATCACGGACATTACCCGTGAAAAGCAGAAAAATGACCAGAAAACTGATAATATTTACAACTCCGGCCACTTTAGCGAGCATTTTGACTTGAATTTGTTTTCAAATATTAGGAATTCATGCTTACAAAGCTCACCATTAGTGTAGAAAGACTGTAAGTGAGGACTATACTGCTAATGTTTACAATTGAGGCCGAATTTCTCTAGCGTCTTTTTGGTGAATCAGTTACTATCCTGCCGGTTCCATTACATACTTGTAAGAAAACTGTCTAATTGTGGTAAAACTTTTTAAATACACAATTAGAGTTTCCAGAAATGATTAAAAACTTATAAGAAACCCTTGAAATAAAAGTTTGTAGATTCTTACTACATTTCCTGCTGTATTCAATCACGGACAAGACCCGAGAAAAGCAAGGAAATGACCAGAAAACTGATAATATTTACAACTCCGGCCACTTTAGCGAGCGTTTTGACTTGAATTTGCTTTCAAATATTAGGAATTCATGTTTATACAGCTCACCATTAGTGTAGAAAGACTGTAAGTGAGGACTATACTGCTAATGTTTACAATTGAGGCCGAATTTCTCTAGCGTCTTTTTGGTGAATCAGTTACTATCCTGCCGGTTCCATTACATACTTGTAAGAAAACTATCTAATTGTGGTAAAACTCGTAAAATACGCAATTAGAGTTTCCAGAAATGATTAAAAACTTATAAGAAACCTTGAAATAAAAGTTAGTAGATTCTTACTACATTTCCTGCTCTTTTCAATCACGGACATTACCCGTGGAAAGCAGAAAAATGACCAGAAAACTGATAATATTTACAACTCCGGCCACTTTAGCGAGCATTTTGACTTGAATTTGTTTTCAAATATTAGGAATTCATGTTTACACAGCTCACCATTAGTGTAGAAAGACTGTAAGTGAGGACTATACTGCTAATGTTTACAATTGAGGCCGAATTTCTCTAGCGTCTTTTTGGTGAATCAGTTAATATCCTGCCGGTTCCATTACATACTTGTAAGAAAACTGTCTAATTGTGGTAAAACTTTGTAAATACACAATTAGAGTTTCAAGAAATGATTAAAAACTTATAAGAAACCCTTGAAATAAAAGTTTGTAGATTCTTACTACATTTCCTGCTGTTTTCAATCACGGACATGACCCGTGAAAAGCAGGGAAATGACCAGAAAACTGATAATATTTACAACTCCGGCCACTTTAGCGAGCGTTTTGACTTGAATTTGCTTTCAAATATTAGGAATTCATGTTTATACAGCTCACCATTAGTGTAGAAAGACTGTAAGTGAGGACTATACTGCTAATGTTTACAATTGAGGCCGAATTTCTCTAGCGTCTTTTTGGTGAATCAGTTACTATCCTGCCGGTTCCATTACATACTTGTAAGAAAACTGTCTAATTGTGGTAACACTTTTAAAATACACAATTAGAGTTTCCAGAAATGATTAAAAACTTATAAGAAACCCTTGAAATAAAAGTTTGTAGATTCTTACTACATTTCCTGCTGTATTCAATCACGGACATGACCCGTGAAAAGCAGGGAAATGACCAGAAAACTGATAATATTTACAACTCCGACCACTTTAGCGAGCGTTTTGACTTGAATTTGCTTTCAAATATTAGGAATTCATGTTTATACAGCTCACCATTAGTGTAGAAAGACTGTAAGTGAGGACTATACTGCTAATGTTTACAATTGAGGCCGAATTTCTCTAGCGTCTTTTTGGTGAATCAGTTAATATCCTGCCGGTTCCATTACATACTTGTAAGAAAACTGTCTAATTGTGGTAAAACTTTTAAAATACTCAATTAGAGTTTCCAGAAATGATTAAAAACTTATAAGAAACCCTTGAAATAAAAGTTTGTAGATTCTTACTACATTTCCTGCTGTTTTCAATCACGGACATGACCCGTGAAAAGCAGGGAAATGACCAGAATACTGATAATATTTACAACTCCGGCCACTTTAGCGAGCGTTTTGACTTGAATTTGCTTTCAAATATTAGGAATTCATGTTTATACAGCTCACCATTAGTGTAGAAAGACTGTAAGTGAGGACTATACTGCTAATGTTTACAATTGAGGCCGAATTTCTCTAGCGTCTTTTTGGTGAATCAGTTACTATCCTGCCGGTTCCATTACATACTTGTAAGAAAACTGTCTAATTGTGGTAAGACTTTTTAAATACACAATTAGAGTTTCCAGAAATGATTAAAAACTTATAAGAAACCCTTGAAATAAAAGTGTGTAGATTCTTACTACATTTCCTGCTCTTTTCAATCACGGACATTACACGTGAAAAGCAGAAAAATGACCAGAAAACTGATAATATTTACAACTCCGGCCACTTTAGCGAGCATTTTGACTTGAATTTGTTTTCAAATATTAGGAATTCATGCTTACAAAGCTCACCATTAGTGCAGAAAGACTGTAAGTGAGGACTATACTGCTAATGTTTACAATTTAGGCCGAATTTCTCTAGCGTCTTTTTGGTGAATCAGTTACTATCCTGCCGGTTCCAGTACATACTTGTAAGAAAACTGTCTAATTGTGGTAAAACTTTTAAAATACACAATTAGAGTTTCCAGAAATGATTAAAAACTTATAAGAAACCCTTGAAATAAAAGTTTGTAGATTCTTACTACATTTCCTGCTGTTTTCAATCACGGACATGACCCGTGAAAAGCAGGGAAATGACCAGAAAACTGATAATATTTACAACTCCGGCCACTTTAGCGAGCGTTTTGACTTGAATTTGCTTTCAAATATTAGGAATTCATGTTTATACAGCTCACCATTAGTGTAGAAAGACTGTAAGTGAGGACTATACTGCTAATGTTTACAATTGAGGCCGAATTTCTCTAGCGTCTTTTTGGTGAATCAGTTACTATCCTGCCGGTTCCATTACATATTTGTAAGAAAACTATCTAATTGTGGTAAAACTCTTAAAATACGCAATTAGAGTTTCCAGAAATGATTAAAAACTTATAAGAAACCCTTGAAATAAAAGTTAGTAGATTCTTACTACATTTCCTGCTCTTTTAAATCACGGACATTACCCGTGGAAAGCAGAAAAATGACCAGAAAACTGATAATATTTACAACTCCGGCCACTTTAGCGAGCATTTTGACTTGAATTTGTTTTCAAATATTAGGAATTCATGCTTACAAAGCTCACCATTAGTGTAGAAAGACTGTAAGTGAGGACTATACTGCTAATGTTTACAATTGAGGCCGAATTTCTCTAGCGTCTTTTTGGTGAATCAGTTACTATCCTGCCGGTTCCATTACTTACTTGTAAGAAAACTGTCTAATTGTGGTAAAACTTTTAAAATACACAATTAGAGTTTCCAGAAATGATTAAAAACTTATAAGAAACCCTTGAAATAAAAGTTTGTAGATTCTTACTACATTTCCTGCTGTATTCAATCACGGACATGACCCGTGAAAAGCAAGGAAATGACCAGAAAACTGATAATATTTACAACTCCGGCCACTTTAGCGAGCGTTTTGACTTGAATTTGCTTTCAAATATTAGGAATTCATGTTTATACAGCTCACCATTAGTGTAGAAAGACTGTAAGTGAGGACTATACTGCTAATGTTAACAATTGAGGCCGAATTTCTCCAGCGTCTTTTTGGTGAATCAGTGACTATCCTGCCGGTTCCATTACATATTTGTAAGAAAACTATCTAATTGTGGTAAAACTCTTAAAATACGCAATTAGAGTTTCCAGAAATGATTAAAAACTTATAAGAAACCCTTGAAATAAAAGTTAGTAGATTCTTACTACATTTCCTGCTCTTTTCAATCACGGACATTACCCGTGAAAAGCAGAAAAATGACCAGAAAACTGATAATATTTACTACTCCGGCCACTTTAGCGAGCATTTTGACTTGAATTTGTTTTCAAATATTAGGAATTCATGCTTACAAAGCTCACCATTAGTGTAGAAAGACTGTAAGTGAGGACTATACTGCTAATGTTTACAATTGAGGCCGAATTTCTCTAGCGTCTTTTTGGTGAATCAGTTACTATCCTGCTGGTTCCATTACATACTTCTAAGAAAACTGTCTAATTGTGGTAAAACTTTTTAAATACACAATTAGAGTTTCCAGAAATGATTAAAAACTTATAAGAAACCCTTGAAATAAAAGTTTGTAGATTCTTACTACATTTCCTGCTGTATTCAATCACGGACATGACCCGTGAAAAGCAAGGAAATGACCAGAACACTGATAATATTTACAACTCCGGCCACTTTCGCGAGCGTTTTGACTTGAATTTGCTTTCAAATATTAGGAATTCATGTTTATACAGCTCACCATTAGTGTAGAAAGACTGTAAGTGAGGACTATAATGCTAATGTTTACAATTGAGGCCGAATTTCTCTAGCGTCTTTTTGGTGAATCAGTTACTATCCTGCCGGTTCCATTACATACTTGTAAGAAAACTATCTAATTGTGGTAAAACTCGTAAAATACGCAATTAGAGTTTCCAGAAATGATTAAAAACTTATAAGAAACCTTGAAATAAAAGTTAGTAGATTCTTACTACATTTTCTGCTGTTTTCAATCACGGACATGACCCGTGAAAAGCAGGAAATCACCAGAAAACTGATAACATTTACAACTCCGGCCACTTTAGCGAGCGTTTTGACTTGAATTTGCTTTCAAATATTAGGAATTCATGTTTATACAGCTCACCATTAGTGTAGAAAGACTGTAAGTGAGGACTATACTGCTAATGTTTACAATTGAGGCCGAATTTCTCTAGCGTCTTTTTGGTGAATCAGTTACTATCCTGCCGGTTCCATTACATACTTGTAAGAAAACTATCTAATTGTGGTAAAACTCTAAAAATACGCAATTAGAGTTTCCAGAAATGATTAAAAACTTATAAGAAACCTTGAAATAAAAGTTAGTAGATTCTTACTACATTTCCTGCTCTTTTCAATCACGGACATTACCCGTGGAAAGCAGAAAAATGACCAGAAAACTGATAATATTTACAACTCCGGCCACTTTAGCGAGCATTTTGACTTGAATTTGTTTTCAAATATTAGGAATTCATGTTTACACAGCTCACCATTAGTGTAGAAAGACTGTAAGTGAGGACTATACTGCTAATGTTTACAATTGAGGCCGAATTTCTCTAGCGTCTTTTTGGTGAATCAGTTAATATCCTGCCGGTTCCATTACATACTTGTAAGAAAACTGTCTAATTGTGGTAAAACTTTGTAAATACACAATTAGAGTTTCCAGAAATGATTAAAAACTTATAAGAAACCCTTGAAATAAAAGTTTGTAGATTCTTACTACATTTCCTGCTGTTTTCAATCACGGACATGACCCGTGAAAAGCAGGGAAATGACCAGAAAACTAATAATATTTACAACTCCGGCCACTTTAGCGAGCGTTTTGACTTGAATTTGCTTTCAAATATTAGGAATTCATGTTTATACAGCTCACCATTAGTGTAGAAAGACTGTAAGTGAGGACTATACTGCTAATGTTTACAATTGAGGCCGAATTTCTCTAGCGTCTTTTTGGTGAATCAGTTACTATCCTGCCGGTTCCATTACATACTTGTAAGAAAACTATCTAATTGTGGTAAAACTCTTAAAATACGCAATTAGAGTTTCCAGAAATGATTAAAAACTTATAAGAAACCTTGAAATAAAAGTTAGTAGATTCTTACTACATTTCCTGCTCTTTTCAATCACGGACATTACCCGTGAAAAGCAGAAAAATGACCAGAAAACTGATAATATTTACAACTCCGGCCACTTTAGCGAGCATTTTGACTTGAATTTGTTTTCAAATATTAGGAATTCATGCTTACAAAGCTCACCATTAGTGTAGAAAGACTGTAAGTGAGGACTATACTGCTAATGTTTACAATTGAGGCCGAATTTCTCTAGCGTCTTTTTGGTGAATCAGTTACTATCCTGCCGGTTCCATTACATACTTGTAAGAAAACTGTCTAATTGTGGTAAAACTTTTTAAATACACAATTAGAGTTTCCAGAAATGATTAAAAACTTATAAGAAACCCTTGAAATAAAAGTTTGTAGATTCTTACTACATTTCCTGCTGTATTCAATCACGGACATGACCCGTGAAAAGCAAGGAAATGACCAGAAAACTGATAATATTTACAACTCCGGCCACTTTAGCGAGCGTTTTGACTTGAATTTGCTTTCAAATATTAGGAATTCATGTTTATACAGCTCACCATTAGTGTAGAAAGACTGTAAGTGAGGACTATACTGCTAATGTTTACAATTGAGGCCGAATTTCTCTAGCGTCTTTTTGGTGAATCAGTTACTATCCTGCCGGTTCCATTACATACTTGTAAGAAAACTATCTAATTGTGGCAAAACTCGTAAAATACGCAATTAGAGTTTCCAGAAATGATTAAAAACTTATAAGAAACCTTGAAATAAAAGTTAGTAGATTCTTACTACATTTCCTGCTCTTTTCAATCACGGACATTACCCGTGGAAAGCAGAAAAATGACCAGAAAACTGATAATATTTACAACTCCGGCCACTTTAGCGAGCATTTTGACTTGAATTTGTTTTCAAATATTAGGAATTCATGTTTACACAGCTCACCATTAGTGTAGAAAGACTGTAAGTGAGGACTATACTGCTAATGTTTACAATTGAGGCCGAATTTCTCTAGCGTCTTTTTGGTGAATCAGTTAATATCCTGCCGGTTCCATTACATACTTGTAAGAAAACTGTCTAATTGTGGTAAAACTTTGTAAATACACAATTAGAGTTTCAAGAAATGATTAAAAACTTATAAGAAACCCTTGAAATAAAAGTTTGTAGATTCTTACTACATTTCCTGCTGTTTTCAATCACGGACATGACCCGTGAAAAGCAGGGAAATGACCAGAAAACTGATAATATTTACAACTCCGGCCACTTTAGCGAGCGTTTTGACTTGAATTTGCTTTCAAATATTAGGAATTCATGTTTATACAGCTCACCATTAGTGTAGAAAGACTGTAAGTGAGGACTATACTGCTAATGTTTACAATTGAGGCCGAATTTCTCTAGCGTCTTTTTGGTGAATCAGTTACTATCCTGCCGGTTCCAGTACATACTTGTAAGAAAACTGTCTAATTGTGGTAACACTTTTAAAATACACAATTAGAGTTTCCAGAAATGATTAAAAACTTATAAGAAACCCTTGAAATAAAAGTTTGTAGATTCTTACTACATTTCCTGCTGTATTCAATCACGGACATGACCCGTGAAAAGCAGGGAAATGACCAGAAAACTGATAATATTTACAACTCCGACCACTTTAGCGAGCGTTTTGACTTGAATTTGCTTTCAAATATTAGGAATTCATGTTTATACAGCTCACCATTAGTGTAGAAAGACTGTAAGTGAGGACTATACTGCTAATGTTTACAATTGAGGCCGAATTTCTCTAGCGTCTTTTTGGTGAATCAGTTAATATCCTGCCGGTTCCATTACATACTTGTAAGAAAACTGTCTAATTGTGGTAAAACTTTTAAAATACTCAATTAGAGTTTCCAGAAATGATTAAAAACTTATAAGAAACCCTTGAAATAAAAGTTTGTAGATTCTTACTACATTTCCTGCTGTTTTCAATCACGGACATGACCCGTGAAAAGCAGGGAAATGACCAGAATACTGATAATATTTACAACTCCGGCCACTTTAGCGAGCGTTTTGACTTGAATTTGCTTTCAAATATTAGGAATTCATGTTTATACAGCTCACCATTAGTGTAGAAAGACTGTAAGTGAGGACTATACTGCTAATGTTTACAATTGAGGCCGAATTTCTCTAGCGTCTTTTTGGTGAATCAGTTACTATCCTGCCGGTTCCATTACATACTTGTAAGAAAACTGTCTAATTGTGGTAAGACTTTTTAAATACACAATTAGAGTTTCCAGAAATGATTAAAAACTTATAAGAAACCCTTGAAATAAAAGTGTGTAGATTCTTACTACATTTCCTGCTCTTTTCAATCACGGACATTACACGTGAAAAGCAGAAAAATGACCAGAAAACTGATAATATTTACAACTCCGGCCACTTTAGCGAGCATTTTGACTTGAATTTGTTTTCAAATATTAGGAATTCATGCTTACAAAGCTCACCATTAGTGCAGAAAGACTGTAAGTGGGGACTATACTGCTAATGTTTACAATTTAGGCCGAATTTCTCTAGCGTCTTTTTGGTGAATCAGTTACTATCCTGCCGGTTCCAGTACATACTTGTAAGAAAACTGTCTAATTGTGGTAAAACTTTTAAAATACACAATTAGAGTTTCCAGAAATGATTAAAAACTTATAAGAAACCCTTGAAATAAAAGTTTGTAGATTCTTACTACATTTCCTGCTGTTTTCAATCACGGACATGACCCGTGAAAAGCAGGGAAATGACCAGAAAACTGATAATATTTACAACTCCGGCCACTTTAGCGAGCGTTTTGACTTGAATTTGCTTTCAAATATTAGGAATTCATGTTTATACAGCTCACCATTAGTGTAGAAAGACTGTAAGTGAGGACTATACTGCTAATGTTTACAATTGAGGCCGAATTTCTCTAGCGTCTTTTTGGTGAATCAGTTACTATCCTGCCGGTTCCATTACATATTTGTAAGAAAACTATCTAATTGTGGTAAAACTCTTAAAATACGCAATTAGAGTTTCCAGAAATGATTAAAAACTTATAAGAAACCCTTGAAATAAAAGTTAGTAGATTCTTACTACATTTCCTGCTCTTTTAAATCACGGACATTACCCGTGGAAAGCAGAAAAATGACCAGAAAACTGATAATATTTACAACTCCGGCCACTTTAGCGAGCATTTTGACTTGAATTTGTTTTCAAATATTAGGAATTCATGCTTACAAAGCTCACCATTAGTGTAGAAAGACTGTAAGTGAGGACTATACTGCTAATGTTTACAATTGAGGCCGAATTTCTCTAGCGTCTTTTTGGTGAATCAGTTACTATCCTGCCGGTTCCATTACTTACTTGTAAGAAAACTGTCTAATTGTGGTAAAACTTTTAAAATACACAATTAGAGTTTCCAGAAATGATTAAAAACTTATAAGAAACCCTTGAAATAAAAGTTTGTAGATTCTTACTACATTTCCTGCTGTATTCAATCACGGACATGACCCGTGAAAAGCAAGGAAATGACCAGAAAACTGATAATATTTACAACTCCGGCCACTTTAGCGAGCGTTTTGACTTGAATTTGCTTTCAAATATTAGGAATTCATGTTTATACAGCTCACCATTAGTGTAGAAAGACTGTAAGTGAGGACTATACTGCTAATGTTAACAATTGAGGCCGAATTTCTCCAGCGTCTTTTTGGTGAATCAGTGACTATCCTGCCGGTTCCATTACATATTTGTAAGAAAACTATCTAATTGTGGTAAAACTCTTAAAATACGCAATTAGAGTTTCCAGAAATGATTAAAAACTTATAAGAAACCCTTGAAATAAAAGTTAGTAGATTCTTACTACATTTCCTGCTCTTTTCAATCACGGACATTACCCGTGAAAAGCAGAAAAATGACCAGAAAACTGATAATATTTACTACTCCGGCCACTTTAGCGAGCATTTTGACTTGAATTTGTTTTCAAATATTAGGAATTCATGCTTACAAAGCTCACCATTAGTGTAGAAAGACTGTAAGTGAGGACTATACTGCTAATGTTTACAATTGAGGCCGAATTTCTCTAGCGTCTTTTTGGTGAATCAGTTACTATCCTGCCGGTTCCATTACATACTTCTAAGAAAACTGTCTAATTGTGGTAAAACTTTTTAAATACACAATTAGAGTTTCCAGAAATGATTAAAAACTTATAAGAAACCCTTGAAATAAAAGTTTGTAGATTCTTACTACATTTCCTGCTGTATTCAATCACGGACATGACCCGTGAAAAGCAAGGAAATGACCAGAAAACTGATAATATTTACAACTCCGGCCACTTTAGCGAGCGTTTTGACTTGAATTTGCTTTCAAATATTAGGAATTCATGTTTATACAGCTCACCATTAGTGTAGAAAGACTGTAAGTGAGGACTATACTGCTAATGTTTACAATTGAGGCCGAATTTCTCTAGCGTCTTTTTGGTGAATCAGTTACTATCCTGCCGGTTCCATTACATACTTGTAAGAAAACTATCTAATTGTGGTAAAACTCTTAAAATACGCAATTAGAGTTTCCAGAAATGATTAAAAACTTATAAGAAACCTTGAAATAAAAGTTAGTAGATTCTTACTACATTTCCTGCTCTTTTCAATCACGGACATTACCCGTGGAAAGCAGAAAAATGACCAGAAAACTGATAATATTTACAACTCCGGCCACTTTAGCGAGCATTTTGACTTGAATTTGTTTTCAAATATTAGGAATTCATGTTTACACAGCTCACCATTAGTGTAGAAAGACTGTAAGTGAGGACTATACTGCTAATGTTTACAATTGAGGCCGAATTTCTCTAGCGTCTTTTTGGTGAATCAGTTACTATCCTGCCGGTTCCATTACATACTTGTAAGAAAACTGTCTAATTGTGGTAAAACTTTTTAAATACACAATTAGAGTTTCCAGAAATGATTAAAAACTTATAAGAAACCCTTGAAATAAAAGTTTGTAGATTCTTACTACATTTCCTGCTGTTTTCAATCACGGACATGACCCGTGAAAAGCAGGGAAATGACCAGAAAACTGATAACATTTACAACTCCGGCCACTTTAGCGAGCGTTTTGACTTGAATTTGCATTCAAATATTAGGAATTCATGTTTATACAGCTCACCATTAGTGTAGAAAGACTGTAAGTGAGGACTATACTGCTAATGTTTACAATTGAGGCCGAATTTCTCTAGCGTCTTTTTGGTGAATCAGTTACTATCCTGCCGGTTCCATTACATACTTGTAAGAAAACTATCTAATTGTGGTAAAACTCTTAAAATACGCAATTAGAGTTTCCAGAAATGATTAAAAACTTATAAGAAACCCTTGAAATAAAAGTTAGTAGATTCTTACTACATTTCCTGCTCTTTTCAATCACGGACATTACACGTGAAAAGCAGAAAAATGACCAGAAAACTGATAATATTTACAACTCCGGCCACTTTAGCGAGCATTTTGACTTGAATTTGTTTTCAAATATTAGGAATTCATGCTTACAAAGCTCACCATTAGTGTAGAAAGACTGTAAGTGAGGACTATACTGCTAATGTTTACAATTGAGGCCGAATTTCTCTAGCGTCTTTTTGGTGAATCAGTTAATATCCTGCCGGTTCCATTACATACTTGTAAGAAAACTGTCTAATTGTGGTAAAACTTTTTAAATACACAATTAGAGTTTCCAGAAATGATTAAAAACTTATAAGAAACCCTTGAAATAAAAGTTTGTAGATTCTTACTACATTTCCTGCTGTTTTCAATCACGGACATGACCCGTGAAAAGCAGGGAAATGACCAGAAAACTAATAATATTTACAACTCCGGCCACTTTAGCGAGCGTTTTGACTTGAATTTGCTTTCAAATATTAGGAATTCATGTTTATACAGCTCACCATTAGTGTAGAAAGACTGTAAGTGAGGACTATACTGCTAATGTTTACAATTGAGGCCGAATTTCTCTAGCGTCTTTTTGGTGAATCAGTTACTATCCTGCCGGTTCCATTACATACTTGTAAGAAAACTGTCTAATTGTGGTAAGACTTTTTAAATACACAATTAGAGTTTCCAGAAATGATTAAAAACTTATAAGAAACCCTTGAAATAAAAGTGTGTAGATTCTTACTACATTTCCTGCTCTTTTCAATCACGGACATTACACGTGAAAAGCAGAAAAATGACCAGAAAACTGATAATATTTACAACTCCGGCCACTTTAGCGAGCATTTTGACTTGAATTTGTTTTCAAATATTAGGAATTCATGCTTACAAAGCTCACCATTAGTGCAGAAAGACTGTAAGTGGGGACTATACTGCTAATGTTTACAATTTAGGCCGAATTTCTCTAGCGTCTTTTTGGTGAATCAGTTACTATCCTGCCGGTTCCAGTACATACTTGTAAGAAAACTGTCTAATTGTGGTAAAACTTTTAAAATACACAATTAGAGTTTCCAGAAATGATTAAAAACTTATAAGAAACCCTTGAAATAAAAGTTTGTAGATTCTTACTACATTTCCTGCTGTTTTCAATCACGGACATGACCCGTGAAAAGCAGGGAAATGACCAGAAAACTGATAATATTTACAACTCCGGCCACTTTAGCGAGCGTTTTGACTTGAATTTGCTTTCAAATATTAGGAATTCATGTTTATACAGCTCACCATTAGTGTAGAAAGACTGTAAGTGAGGACTATACTGCTAATGTTTACAATTGAGGCCGAATTTCTCTAGCGTCTTTTTGGTGAATCAGTTACTATCCTGCCGGTTCCATTACATATTTGTAAGAAAACTATCTAATTGTGGTAAAACTCTTAAAATACGCAATTAGAGTTTCCAGAAATGATTAAAAACTTATAAGAAACCCTTGAAATAAAAGTTAGTAGATTCTTACTACATTTCCTGCTCTTTTAAATCACGGACATTACCCGTGGAAAGCAGAAAAATGACCAGAAAACTGATAATATTTACAACTCCGGCCACTTTAGCGAGCATTTTGACTTGAATTTGTTTTCAAATATTAGGAATTCATGCTTACAAAGCTCACCATTAGTGTAGAAAGACTGTAAGTGAGGACTATACTGCTAATGTTTACAATTGAGGCCGAATTTCTCTAGCGTCTTTTTGGTGAATCAGTTACTATCCTGCCGGTTCCATTACTTACTTGTAAGAAAACTGTCTAATTGTGGTAAAACTTTTAAAATACACAATTAGAGTTTCCAGAAATGATTAAAAACTTATAAGAAACCCTTGAAATAAAAGTTTGTAGATTCTTACTACATTTCCTGCTGTATTCAATCACGGACATGACCCGTGAAAAGCAAGGAAATGACCAGAAAACTGATAATATTTACAACTCCGGCCACTTTAGCGAGCGTTTTGACTTGAATTTGCTTTCAAATATTAGGAATTCATGTTTATACAGCTCACCATTAGTGTAGAAAGACTGTAAGTGAGGACTATACTGCTAATGTTAACAATTGAGGCCGAATTTCTCCAGCGTCTTTTTGGTGAATCAGTGACTATCCTGCCGGTTCCATTACATATTTGTAAGAAAACTATCTAATTGTGGTAAAACTCTTAAAATACGCAATTAGAGTTTCCAGAAATGATTAAAAACTTATAAGAAACCCTTGAAATAAAAGTTAGTAGATTCTTACTACATTTCCTGCTCTTTTCAATCACGGACATTACCCGTGAAAAGCAGAAAAATGACCAGAAAACTGATAATATTTACTACTCCGGCCACTTTAGCGAGCATTTTGACTTGAATTTGTTTTCAAATATTAGGAATTCATGCTTACAAAGCTCACCATTAGTGTAGAAAGACTGTAAGTGAGGACTATACTGCTAATGTTTACAATTGAGGCCGAATTTCTCTAGCGTCTTTTTGGTGAATCAGTTACTATCCTGCCGGTTCCATTACATACTTCTAAGAAAACTGTCTAATTGTGGTAAAACTTTTTAAATACACAATTAGAGTTTCCAGAAATGATTAAAAACTTATAAGAAACCCTTGAAATAAAAGTTTGTAGATTCTTACTACATTTCCTGCTGTATTCAATCACGGACATGACCCGTGAAAAGCAAGGAAATGACCAGAAAACTGATAATATTTACAACTCCGGCCACTTTAGCGAGCGTTTTGACTTGAATTTGCTTTCAAATATTAGGAATTCATGTTTATACAGCTCACCATTAGTGTAGAAAGACTGTAAGTGAGGACTATACTGCTAATGTTTACAATTGAGGCCGAATTTCTCTAGCGTCTTTTTGGTGAATCAGTTACTATCCTGCCGGTTCCATTACATACTTGTAAGAAAACTATCTAATTGTGGTAAAACTCTTAAAATACGCAATTAGAGTTTCCAGAAATGATTAAAAACTTATAAGAAACCTTGAAATAAAAGTTAGTAGATTCTTACTACATTTCCTGCTCTTTTCAATCACGGACATTACCCGTGGAAAGCAGAAAAATGACCAGAAAACTGATAATATTTACAACTCCGGCCACTTTAGCGAGCATTTTGACTTGAATTTGTTTTCAAATATTAGGAATTCATGTTTACACAGCTCACCATTAGTGTAGAAAGACTGTAAGTGAGGACTATACTGCTAATGTTTACAATTGAGGCCGAATTTCTCTAGCGTCTTTTTGGTGAATCAGTTACTATCCTGCCGGTTCCATTACATACTTGTAAGAAAACTGTCTAATTGTGGTAAAACTTTTTAAATACACAATTAGAGTTTCCAGAAATGATTAAAAACTTATAAGAAACCCTTGAAATAAAAGTTTGTAGATTCTTACTACATTTCCTGCTGTTTTCAATCACGGACATGACCCGTGAAAAGCAGGGAAATGACCAGAAAACTGATAACATTTACAACTCCGGCCACTTTAGCGAGCGTTTTGACTTGAATTTGCATTCAAATATTAGGAATTCATGTTTATACAGCTCACCATTAGTGTAGAAAGACTGTAAGTGAGGACTATACTGCTAATGTTTACAATTGAGGCCGAATTTCTCTAGCGTCTTTTTGGTGAATCAGTTACTATCCTGCCGGTTCCATTACATACTTGTAAGAAAACTATCTAATTGTGGTAAAACTCTTAAAATACGCAATTAGAGTTTCCAGAAATGATTAAAAACTTATAAGAAACCCTTGAAATAAAAGTTAGTAGATTCTTACTACATTTCCTGCTCTTTTCAATCACGGACATTACACGTGAAAAGCAGAAAAATGACCAGAAAACTGATAATATTTACAACTCCGGCCACTTTAGCGAGCATTTTGACTTGAATTTGTTTTCAAATATTAGGAATTCATGCTTACAAAGCTCACCATTAGTGTAGAAAGACTGTAAGTGAGGACTATACTGCTAATGTTTACAATTGAGGCCGAATTTCTCTAGCGTCTTTTTGGTGAATCAGTTAATATCCTGCCGGTTCCATTACATACTTGTAAGAAAACTGTCTAATTGTGGTAAAACTTTTTAAATACACAATTAGAGTTTCCAGAAATGATTAAAAACTTATAAGAAACCCTTGAAATAAAAGTTTGTAGATTCTTACTACATTTCCTGCTGTTTTCAATCACGGACATGACCCGTGAAAAGCAGGGAAATGACCAGAAAACTAATAATATTTACAACTCCGGCCACTTTAGCGAGCGTTTTGACTTGAATTTGCTTTCAAATATTAGGAATTCATGTTTATACAGCTCACCATTAGTGTAGAAAGACTGTAAGTGAGGACTATACTGCTAATGTTTACAATTGAGGCCGAATTTCTCTAGCGTCTTTTTGGTGAATCAGTTACTATCCTGCCGGTTCCATTACATACTTGTAAGAAAACTATCTAATTGTGGTAAAACTCTTAAAATACGCAATTAGAGTTTCCAGAAATGATTAAAAACTTATAAGAAACCTTGAAATAAAAGTTAGTAGATTCTTCCTACATTTCCTGCTCTTTTCAATCACGGACATTACCCGTGAAAAGCAGAAAAATGACCAGAAAACTGATAATATTTACAACTCTGGCCACTTTAGCGAGCATTTTGACTTGAATTTGTTTTCAAATATTAGGAATTCATGCTTACAAAGCTCACCATTAGTGTAGAAAGACTGTAAGTGAGGACTATACTGCTAATGTTTACAATTGAGGCCGAATTTCTCTAGCGTCTTTTTGGTGAATCAGTTACTATCCTGCCGGTTCCATTACATACTTGTAAGAAAACTGTCTAATTGTGGTAAAACTTTTTAAATACACAATTAGAGTTTCCAGAAATGATTAAAAACTTATAAGAAACCCTTGAAATAAAAGTTTGTAGATTCTTACTACATTTCCTGCTGTATTCAATCACGGACATGACCCGTGAAAAGCAAGGAAATGACCAGAAAACTGATAATATTTACAACTCCGGCCACTTTAGCGAGCGTTTTGACTTGAATTTGCTTTCAAATATTAGGAATTCATGTTTATACAGCTCACCATTAGTGTAGAAAGACTGTAAGTGAGGACTATACTGCTAATGTTTACAATTGAGGCCGAATTTCTCTAGCGTCTTTTTGGTGAATCAGTTACTATCCTGCCGGTTCCATTACATACTTGTAAGAAAACTATCTAATTGTGGTAAAACTCGTAAAATACGCAATTAGAGTTTCCAGAAATGATTAAAAACTTATAAGAAACCTTGAAATAAAAGTTAGTAGATTCTTACTACATTTCCTGCTCTTTTCAATCACGGACATTACCCGTGGAAAGCAGAAAAATGACCAGAAAACTGATAATATTTACAACTCCGGCCACTTTAGCGAGCATTTTGACTTGAATTTGTTTTCAAATATTAGGAATTCATGTTTACACAGCTCACCATTAGTGTAGAAAGACTGTAAGTGAGGACTATACTGCTAATGTTTACAATTGAGGCCGAATTTCTCTAGCGTCTTTTTGGTGAATCAGTTAATATCCTGCCGGTTCCATTACATACTTGTAAGAAAACTGTCTAATTGTGGTAAAACTTTGTAAATACACAATTAGAGTTTCAAGAAATGATTAAAAACTTATAAGAAACCCTTGAAATAAAAGTTTGTAGATTCTTACTACATTTCCTGCTGTTTTCAATCACGGACATGACCCGTGAAAAGCAGGGAAATGACCAGAAAACTGATAATATTTACAACTCCGGCCACTTTAGCGAGCGTTTTGACTTGAATTTGCTTTCAAATATTAGGAATTCATGTTTATACAGCTCACCATTAGTGTAGAAAGACTGTAAGTGAGGACTATACTGCTAATGTTTACAATTGAGGCCGAATTTCTCTAGCGTCTTTTTGGTGAATCAGTTACTATCCTGCCGGTTCCAGTACATACTTGTAAGAAAACTGTCTAATTGTGGTAACACTTTTAAAATACACAATTAGAGTTTCCAGAAATGATTAAAAACTTATAAGAAACCCTTGAAATAAAAGTTTGTAGATTCTTACTACATTTCCTGCTGTATTCAATCACGGACATGACCCGTGAAAAGCAGGGAAATGACCAGAAAACTGATAATATTTACAACTCCGGCCACTTTAGCGAGCGTTTTGACTTGAATTTGCTTTCAAATATTAGGAATTCATGTTTATACAGCTCACCATTAGTGTAGAAAGACTGTAAGTGAGGACTATACTGCTAATGTTTACAATTGAGGCCGAATTTCTCTAGCGTCTTTTTGGTGAATCAGTTAATATCCTGCCGGTTCCATTACATACTTGTAAGAAAACTGTCTAATTGTGGTAAAACTTTTAAAATACTCAATTAGAGTTTCCAGAAATGATTAAAAACTTATAAGAAACCCTTGAAATAAAAGTTTGTAGATTCTTACTACATTTCCTGCTGTTTTCAATCACGGACATGACCCGTGAAAAGCAGGGAAATGACCAGAATACTGATAATATTTACAACTCCGGCCACTTTAGCGAGCGTTTTGACTTGAATTTGCTTTCAAATATTAGGAATTCATGTTTATACAGCTCACCATTAGTGTAGAAAGACTGTAAGTGAGGACTATACTGCTAATGTTTACAATTGAGGCCGAATTTCTCTAGCGTCTTTTTGGTGAATCAGTTACTATCCTGCCGGTTCCATTACATACTTGTAAGAAAACTGTCTAATTGTGGTAAGACTTTTTAAATACACAATTAGAGTTTCCAGAAATGATTAAAAACTTATAAGAAACCCTTGAAATAAAAGTGTGTAGATTCTTACTACATTTCCTGCTCTTTTCAATCACGGACATTACACGTGAAAAGCAGAAAAATGACCAGAAAACTGATAATATTTACAACTCCGGCCACTTTAGCGAGCATTTTGACTTGAATTTGTTTTCAAATATTAGGAATTCATGCTTACAAAGCTCACCATTAGTGCAGAAAGACTGTAAGTGAGGACTATACTGCTAATGTTTACAATTTAGGCCGAATTTCTCTAGCGTCTTTTTGGTGAATCAGTTACTATCCTGCCGGTTCCAGTACATACTTGTAAGAAAACTGTCTAATTGTGGTAAAACTTTTAAAATACACAATTAGAGTTTCCAGAAATGATTAAAAACTTATAAGAAACCCTTGAAATAAAAGTTTGTAGATTCTTACTACATTTCCTGCTGTATTCAATCACGGACATGACCCGTGAAAAGCAAGGAAATGACCAGAAAACTGATAATATTTACAACTCCGGCCACTTTAGCGAGCGTTTTGACTTGAATTTGCTTTCAAATATTAGGAATTCATGTTTATACAGCTCACCATTAGTGTAGAAAGACTGTAAGTGAGGACTATACTGCTAATGTTAACAATTGAGGCCGAATTTCTCCAGCGTCTTTTTGGTGAATCAGTGACTATCCTGCCGGTTCCATTACATATTTGTAAGAAAACTATCTAATTGTGGTAAAACTCTTAAAATACGCAATTAGAGTTTCCAGAAATGATTAAAAACTTATAAGAAACCCTTGAAATAAAAGTTAGTAGATTCTTACTACATTTCCTGCTCTTTTCAATCACGGACATTACCCGTGAAAAGCAGAAAAATGACCAGAAAACTGATAATATTTACTACTCCGGCCACTTTAGCGAGCATTTTGACTTGAATTTGTTTTCAAATATTAGGAATTCATGCTTACAAAGCTCACCATTAGTGTAGAAAGACTGTAAGTGAGGACTATACTGCTAATGTTTACAATTGAGGCCGAATTTCTCTAGCGTCTTTTTGGTGAATCAGTTACTATCCTGCCGGTTCCATTACATACTTCTAAGAAAACTGTCTAATTGTGGTAAAACTTTTTAAATACACAATTAGAGTTTCCAGAAATGATTAAAAACTTATAAGAAACCCTTGAAATAAAAGTTTGTAGATTCTTACTACATTTCCTGCTGTATTCAATCACGGACATGACCCGTGAAAAGCAAGGAAATGACCAGAAAACTGATAATATTTACAACTCCGGCCACTTTAGCGAGCGTTTTGACTTGAATTTGCTTTCAAATATTAGGAATTCATGTTTATACAGCTCACCATTAGTGTAGAAAGACTGTAAGTGAGGACTATACTGCTAATGTTTACAATTGAGGCCGAATTTCTCTAGCGTCTTTTTGGTGAATCAGTTACTATCCTGCCGGTTCCATTACATACTTGTAAGAAAACTATCTAATTGTGGTAAAACTCGTAAAATACGCAATTAGAGTTTCCAGAAATGATTAAAAACTTATAAGAAACCTTGAAATAAAAGTTAGTAGATTCTTACTACATTTCCTGCTCTTTTCAATCAAGGACATTACCCGTGGAAAGCAGAAAAATGACCAGAAAACTGATAATATTTACAACTCCGGCCACTTTAGCGAGCATTTTGACTTGAATTTGTTTTCAAATATTAGGAATTCATGTTTACACAGCTCACCATTAGTGTAGAAAGACTGTAAGTGAGGACTATACTGCTAATGTTTACAATTGAGGCCGAATTTCTCTAGCGTCTTTTTGGTGAATCAGTTAATATCCTGCCGGTTCCATTACATACTTGTAAGAAAACTGTCTAATTGTGGTAAAACTTTTTAAATACACAATTAGAGTTTCCAGAAATGATTAAAAACTTATAAGAAACCCTTGAAATAAAAGTTTGTAGATTCTTACTACATTTCCTGCTGTTTTCAATCACGGACATGACCCGTGAAAAGCAGGTAAATGACCAGAAAACTGATAACATTTACAACTCCGGCCACTTTAGCGAGCGTTTTGACTTGAATTTGCTTTCAAATATTAGGAATTCATGTTTATACAGCTCACCATTAGTGTAGAAAGACTGTAAGTGAGGACTATACTGCTAATGTTTACAATTGAGGCCGAATTTCTCTAGCGTCTTTTTGGTGAATCAGTTACTATCCTGCCGGTTCCATTACATACTTGTAAGAAAACTGTCTAATTGTGGTAAAACTTTTAAAATACACAATTAGAGTTTCCAGAAATGATTAAAAACTTATAAGAAACCCTTGAAATAAAAGTTTGTAGATTCTTACTACATTTCCTGCTGTTTTCAATCACGGACATGACCCGTGAAAAGCAGGGAAATGACCAGAAAACTGATAATATTTACAACTCCGGCCACTTTAGCGAGCGTTTTGACTTGAATTTGCTTTCAAATATTAGGCATTCATGTTTATACAGCTCACCATTAGTGTAGAAAGACTGTAAGTGAGGACTATACTGCTAATGTTTACAATTGAGGCCGAATTTCTCTAGCGTCTTTTTGGTGAATCAGTTACTATCCTGCCGGTTCCATTACATACTTGTAAGAAAACTATCTAATTGTGGTAAAACTCGTAAAATACGCAATTAGAGTTTCCAGAAATGATTAAAAACTTATAAGAAACCCTTGAAATAAAAGTTAGTAGATTCTTACTACATTTCCTGCTCTTTTCAATCACGGACATTACCCGTGGAAAGCAGAAAAATGACCAGAAAACTGATAATATTTACAACTCCGGCCACTTTAGCGAGCATTTTGACTTGAATTTGTTTTCAAATATTAGGAATTCATGCTTACAAAGCTCACCATTAGTGTAGAAAGACTGTAAGTGAGGACTATACTGCTAATGTTTACAATTGAGGCCGAATTTCTCTAGCGTCTTTTTGGTGAATCAGTTACTATCCTGCCGGTTCCATTACATACTTGTAAGAAAACTGTCTAATTGTGGTAAAACTTTTTAAATACACAATTAGAGTTTCCAGAAATGATTAAAAACTTATAAGAAACCCTTGAAATAAAAGTTTGTAGATTCTTACTACATTTCCTGCTGTATTCAATCACGGACATGACCCGTGAAAAGCAAGGAAATGACCAGAAAACTGATAATATTTACAACTCCGGCCACTTTAGCGAGCGTTTTGACTTGAATTTGCTTTCAAATATTAGGAATTCATGTTTATACAGCTCACCATTAGTGTAGAAAGACTGTAAGTGAGGACTATACTGCTAATGTTTACAATTGAGGCCGAATTTCTCTAGCGTCTTTTTGGTGAATCAGTTACTATCCTGCCGGTTCCATTACATACTTGTAAGAAAACTGTCTAATTGTGGTAAAACTTTTAAAATACTCAATTAGAGTTTCCAGAAATGATTAAAAACTTATAAGAAACCCTTGAAATAAAAGTTTGTAGATTCTTACTACATTTCCTGCTGTTTTCAGTCACGGACATGACCCGTGAAAAGCAGGGAAATGACCAGAATACTGATAATATTTACAACTCCGGCCACTTTAGCGAGCGTTTTGACTTGAATTTGCTTTCAAATATTAGGAATTCATGTTTATACAGCTCACCATTAGTGTAGAAAGACTGTAAGTGAGGACTATACTGCTAATGTTTACAATTGAGGCCGAATTTCTCTAGCGTCTTTTTGGTGAATCAGTTACTATCCTGCCGGTTCCATTACATACTTGTAAGAAAACTGTCTAATTGTGGTAAGACTTTTTAAATACACAATTAGAGTTTCCAGAAATGATTAAAAACTTATAAGAAACCCTTGAAATAAAAGTGTGTAGATTCTTACTACATTTCCTGCTCTTTTCAATCACGGACATTACACGTGAAAAGCAGAAAAATGACCAGAAAACTGATAATATTTACAACTCCGGCCACTTTAGCGAGCATTTTGACTTGAATTTGTTTTCAAATATTAGGAATTCATGCTTACAAAGCTCACCATTAGTGCAGAAAGACTGTAAGTGAGGACTATACTGCTAATGTTTACAATTTAGGCCGAATTTCTCTAGCGTCTTTTTGGTGAATCAGTTACTATCCTGCCGGTTCCAGTACATACTTGTAAGAAAACTGTCTAATTGTGGTAAAACTTTTAAAATACACAATTAGAGTTTCCAGAAATGATTAAAAACTTATAAGAAACCCTTGAAATAAAAGTTTGTAGATTCTTACTACATTTCCTGCTGTTTTCAATCACGGACATGACCCGTGAAAAGCAGGGAAATGACCAGAAAACTGATAATATTTACAACTCCGGCCACTTTAGCGAGCGTTTTGACTTGAATTTGCTTTCAAATATTAGGAATTCATGTTTATACAGCTCACCATTAGTGTAGAAAGACTGTAAGTGAGGACTATACTGCTAATGTTTACAATTGAGGCCGAATTTCTCTAGCGTCTTTTTGGTGAATCAGTTACTATCCTGCCGGTTCCATTACATATTTGTAAGAAAACTATCTAATTGTGGTAAAACTCTTAAAATACGCAATTAGAGTTTCCAGAAATGATTAAAAACTTATAAGAAACCCTTGAAATAAAAGTTAGTAGATTCTTACTACATTTCCTGCTCTTTTCAATCACGGACATTACCCGTGAAAAGCAGAAAAATGACCAGAAAACTGATAATATTTACAACTCCGGCCACTTTAGCGAGCATTTTGACTTGAATTTGTTTTCAAATATTAGGAATTCATGCTTACAAAGCTCACCATTAGTGTAGAAAGACTGTAAGTGAGGACTATACTGCTAATGTTTACAATTGAGGCCGAATTTCTCTAGCGTCTTTTTGGTGAATCAGTTACTATCCTGCCGGTTCCATTACTTACTTGTAAGAAAACTGTCTAATTGTGGTAAAACTTTTAAAATACACAATTAGAGTTTCCAGAAATGATTAAAAACTTATAAGAAACCCTTGAAATAAAAGTTTGTAGATTCTTACTACATTTCCTGCTGTATTCAATCACGGACATGACCCGTGAAAAGCAAGGAAATGACCAGAAAACTGATAATATTTACAACTCCGGCCACTTTAGCGAGCGTTTTGTCTTGAATTTGCTTTCAAATATTAGGAATTCATGTTTATACAGCTCACCATTAGTGTAGAAAGACTGTAAGTGAGGACTATACTGCTAATGTTAACAATTGAGGCCGAATTTCTCCAGCGTCTTTTTGGTGAATCAGTTACTATCCTGCCGGTTCCATTACATATTTGTAAGAAAACTATCTAATTGTGGTAAAACTCTTAAAATACGCAATTAGAGTTTCCAGAAATGATTAAAAACTTATAAGAAACCCTTGAAATAAAAGTTAGTAGATTCTTACTACATTTCCTGCTCTTTTCAATCACGGACATTACCCGTGAAAAGCAGAAAAATGACCAGAAAACTGATAATATTTACTACTCCGGCCACTTTAGCGAGCATTTTGACTTGAATTTGTTTTCAAATATTAGGAATTCATGCTTACAAAGCTCACCATTAGTGTAGAAAAACTGTAAGTGAGGACTATACTGCTAATGTTTACAATTGAGGCCGAATTTCTCTAGCGTCTTTTTGGTGAATCAGTTACTATCCTGCCGGTTCCATTACATACTTCTAAGAAAACTGTCTAATTGTGGTAAAACTTTTTAAATACACAATTAGAGTTTCCAGAAATGATTAAAAACTTATAAGAAACCCTTGAAATAAAAGTTTGTAGATTCTTACTACATTTCCTGCTGTATTCAATCACGGACATGACCCGTGAAAAGCAAGGAAATGACCAGAAAACTGATAATATTTACAACTCCGGCCACTTTAGCGAGCGTTTTGACTTGAATTTGCTTTCAAATATTAGGAATTCATGTTTATACAGCTCACCATTAGTGTAGAAAGACTGTAAGTGAGGACTATACTGCTAATGTTTACAATTGAGGCCGAATTTCTCTAGCGTCTTTTTGGTGAATCAGTTACTATCCTGACGGTTCCATTACATACTTGTAAGAAAACTATCTAATTGTGGTAAAACTCGTAAAATACGCAATTAGAGTTTCCAGAAATGATTAAAAACTTATAAGAAACCTTGAAATAAAAGTTAGTAGATTCTTACTACATTTCCTGCTCTTTTCAATCACGGACATTACCCGTGGAAAGCAGAAAAATGACCAGAAAACTGATAATATTTACAACTCCGGCCACTTTAGCGAGCATTTTGACTTGAATTTGTTTTCAAATATTAGGAATTCATGTTTACACAGCTCACCATTAGTGTAGAAAGACTGTAAGTGAGGACTATACTGCTAATGTTTACAATTGAGGCCGAATTTCTCTAGCGTCTTTTTGGTGAATCAGTTAATATCCTGCCGGTTCCATTACATACTTGTAAGAAAACTGTCTAATTGTGGTAAAACTTTTTAAATACACAATTAGAGTTTCCAGAAATGATTAAAAACTTATAAGAAACCCTTGAAATAAAAGTTTGTAGATTCTTACTACATTTCCTGCTGTTTTCAATCACGGACATGACCCGTGAAAAGCAGGTAAATGACCAGAAAACTGATAACATTTACAACTCCGGCCACTTTAGCGAGCGTTTTGACTTGAATTTGCTTTCAAATATTAGGAATTCATGTTTATACAGCTCACCATTAGTGTAGAAAGACTGTAAGTGAGGACTATACTGCTAATGTTTACAATTGAGGCCGAATTTCTCTAGCGTCTTTTTGGTGAATCAGTTACTATCCTGCCGGTTCCATTACATACTTGTAAGAAAACTATCTAATTGTGGTAAAACTCTTAAAATACGCAATTAGAGTTTCCAGAAATGATTAAAAACTTATAAGAAACCCTTGAAATAAAAGTTAGTAGATTCTTACTACATTTCCTGCTCTTTTCAATCACGGACATTACCCGTGAAAAGCAGAAAAATGACCAGAAAACTGATAATATTTACAACTCCGGCCACTTTAGCGAGCATTTTGACTTGAATTTGTTTTCAAATATTAGGAATTCATGCTTACAAAGCTCACCATTAGTGTAGAAAGACTGTAAGTGAGGACTATACTGCTAATGTTTACAATTGAGGCCGAATTTCTCTAGCGTCTTTTTGGTGAATCAGTTACTATCCTGCCGGTTCCATTACATACTTGTAAGAAAACTGTCTAATTGTGGTAAAACTTTTAAAATACACAATTAGAGTTTCCAGAAATGATTAAAAACTTATAAGAAACCCTTGAAATAAAAGTTTGTAGATTCTTACTACATTTCCTGCTGTTTTCAATCACGGACATGACCCGTGAAAAGCAGGGAAATGACCAGAAAACTGATAATATTTACAACTCCGGCCACTTTAGCGAGCGTTTTGACTTGAATTTGCTTTCAAATATTAGGAATTCATGTTTATACAGCTCACCATTAGTGTAGAAAGACTGTAAGTGAGGACTATACTGCTAATGTTTACAATTGAGGCCGAATTTCTCTAGCGTCTTTTTGGTGAATCAGTTACTATCCTGCCGGTTCCATTACATACTTGTAAGAAAACTATCTAATTGTGGTAAAACTCGTAAAATACGCAATTAGAGTTTCCAGAAATGATTAAAAACTTATAAGAAACCTTGAAATAAAAGTTAGTAGATTCTTACTACATTTCCTGCTCTTTTCAATCACGGACATTACCCGTGGAAAGCAGAAAAATGACCAGAAAACTGATAATATTTACAACTCCGGCCACTTTAGCGAGCATTTTGACTTGAATTTGTTTTCAAATATTAGGAATTCATGCTTACAAAGCTCACCATTAGTGTAGAAAGACTGTAAGTGAGGACTATACTGCTAATGTTTACAATTGAGGCCGAATTTCTCTAGCGTCTTTTTGGTGAATCAGTTACTATCCTGCCGGTTCCATTACATACTTGTAAGAAAACTGTCTAATTGTGGTAACACTTTTAAAATACACAATTAGAGTTTCCAGAAATGATTAAAAACTTATAAGAAACCCTTGAAATAAAAGTTTGTAGATTCTTACTACATTTCCTGCTGTATTCAATCACGGACATGACCCGTGAAAAGCAGGGAAATGACCAGAAAACTGATAATATTTACAACTCCGGCCACTTTAGCGAGCGTTTTGACTTGAATTTGCTTTCAAATATTAGGCATTCATGTTTATACAGCTCACCATTAGTGTAGAAAGACTGTAAGTGAGGACTATACTGCTAATGTTTACAATTGAGGCCGAATTTCTCTAGCGTCTTTTTGGTGAATCAGTTACTATCCTGCCGGTTCCATTACATACTTGTAAGAAAACTATCTAATTGTGGTAAAACTCTTAAAATACGCAATTAGAGTTTCCAGAAATGATTAAAAACTTATAAGAAACCCTTGAAATAAAAGTTTGTAGATTCTTACTACATTTCCTGCTGTTTTCAGTCACGGACATGACCCGTGAAAAGCAGGGAAATGACCAGAAAACTGATAATATTTACAACTCCGGCCACTTTAGCGAGCATTTTGACTTGAATTTGTTTTCAAATATTAGGAATTCATGCTTACAAAGCTCACCATTAGTGTAGAAAGACTGTAAGTGAGGACTATACTGCTAATGTTTACAATTGAGGCCGAATTTCTCTAGCGTCTTTTTGGTGAATCAGTTACTATCCTGCCGGTTCCATTACATACTTGTAAGAAAACTGTCTAATTGTGGTAAAACTTTTTAAATACACAATTAGAGTTTCCAGAAATGATTAAAAACTTATAAGAAACCCTTGAAATAAAAGTTAGTAGATTCTTACTACATTTCCTGCTGTATTCAATCACGGACATGACCCGTGAAAAGCAGGGAAATGACCAGAAAACTGATGATATTTACAACTCCGGCCACTTTAGCGGGCATTTTTACTTGAATTTGTTTTCAAATATTAGGAATTCATGTTTACACAGCTCACCATTAGTGTAGAAAGACTGTAAGTGAGGACTATACTGCTAATGTTTACAATTGAGGCCGAATTTCTCTAGCGTCTTTTTGGTGAATCAGTTACTATCCTGCCGGTTCCTTTACATACTTGTAAGAAAACTGTCTAATTGTGGTAAAACTTTTTAAATACACAATTAGAGTTTCCAGAAATGATTAAAAACTTATAAGAAACCCTTGAAATAAAAGTGTGTAGATTCTTACTACATTTCCTGCTGTTTTCAATCACGGACATGACCCGTGAAAAGCAGGGAAATGACCAGAAAACTGATAATATTTACAACTCCGGCCACTTTAGCGAGCGTTTTGACTTGAATTTGCTTTCAAATATTAGGAATTCATGTTTATACAGCTCACCATTAGTGTAGAAAGACTGTAAGTGAGGACTATACTGCTAATGTTTACAATTGAGGCCGAATTTCTCTAGCGTCTTTTTGGTGAATCAGTTACTACCCTGCCGGTTCCATTACATACTTGTAAGAAAACTATCTAATTGTGGTAAAACTCTTAAAATACGCAATTAGAGTTTCCAGAAATGATTAAAAACTTATAAGAAACCCTTGAAATAAAAGTTAGTAGATTCTTACTACATTTCCTGCTCTTTTCAATCACGGACATTACCCGTGAAAAGCAGAAAAATGACCAGAAAACTGATAATATTTACAACTCCGGCCACTTTAGCGAGCATTTTGACTTGAATTTGTTTTCAAATATTAGGAATTCATGCTTACAAAGCTCACCATTAGTGTAGAAAGACTGTAAGTGAGGACTATACTGCTAATGTTTACAATTGAGGCCGAATTTCTCTAGCGTCTTTTTGGTGAATCAGTTACTATCCTGCCGGTTCCATTACTTACTTGTAAGAAAACTGTCTAATTGTGGTAAAACTTTTAAAATACACAATTAGAGTTTCCAGAAATGATTAAAAACTTATAAGAAACCCTTGAAATAAAAGTTTGTAGATTCTTACTACATTTCCTGCTGTATTCAATCACGGACATGACCCGTGAAAAGCAAGGAAATGACCAGAAAACTGATAATATTTACAACTCCGGCCACTTTAGCGAGCGTTTTGACTTGAATTTGCTTTCAAATATTAGGAATTCATGTTTATACAGCTCACCATTAGTGTAGAAAGACTGTAAGTGAGGACTATACTGCTAATGTTTACAATTGAGGCCGAATTTCTCTAGCGTCTTTTTGGTGAATCAGTTACTATCCTGCCGGTTCCATTACATATTTGTAAGAAAACTATCTAATTGTGGTAAAACTCTTAAAATACGGAATTAGAGTTTCCAGAAATGATTAAAAACTTATAAGAAACCTTGAAATAAAAGTTAGTAGATTCTTACTACATTTCCTGCTCTTTTCAATCACGGACATTACCCGTGGAAAGCAGGGAAATGACCAGAAAACTGATAATATTTACAACTCCGGCCACTTTAGCGAGCATTTTGACTTGAATTTGTTTTCAAATATTAGGAATTCATGTTTACACAGCTCACCATTAGTGTAGAAAGACTGTAAGTGAGGACTATACTGCTAATGTTTACAATTGAGGCCGAATTTCTCTAGCGTCTTTTTGGTGAATCAGTTAATATCCTGCCGGTTCCATTACATACTTGTAAGAAAACTGTCTAATTGTGGTAAAACTTTTTAAATACACAATTAGAGTTTCCAGAAATGATTAAAAACTTATAAGAAACCCTTGAAATAAAAGTTTGTAGATTCTTACTACATTTCCTGCTGTTTTCAATCACGGACATGACCCGTGAAAAGCAGGTAAATGACCAGAAAACTGATAACATTTACAACTCCGGCCACTTTAGCGAGCGTTTTGACTTGAATTTGCTTTCAAATATTAGGAATTCATGTTTATACAGCTCACCATTAGTGTAGAAAGACTGTAAGTGAGGACTATACTGCTAATGTTTACAATTGAGGCCGAATTTCTCTAGCGTCTTTTTGGTGAATCAGTTACTATCCTGCCGGTTCCATTACATACTTGTAAGAAAACTATCTAATTGTGGTAAAACTCGTAAAATACGCAATTAGAGTTTCCAGAAATGATTAAAAACTTATAAGAAACCTTGAAATAAAAGTTAGTAGATTCTTACTACATTTCCTGCTCTTTTCAATCACGGACATTACCCGTGGAAAGCAGAAAAATGACCAGAAAACTGATAATATTTACAACTCCGGCCACTTTAGCGAGCATTTTGACTTGAATTTGTTTTCAAATATTAGGAATTCATGCTTACAAAGCTCACCATTAGTGTAGAAAGACTGTAAGTGAGGACTATACTGCTAATGTTTACAATTGAGGCCGAATTTCTCTAGCGTCTTTTTGGTGAATCAGTTACTATCCTGCCGGTTCCATTACATACTTGTAAGAAAACTGTCTAATTGTGGTAACACTTTTAAAATACACAATTAGAGTTTCCAGAAATGATTAAAAACTTATAAGAAACCCTTGAAATAAAAGTTTGTAGATTCTTACTACATTTCCTGCTGTATTCAATCACGGACATGACCCGTGAAAAGCAGGGAAATGACCAGAAAACTGATAATATTTACAACTCCGGCCACTTTAGCGAGCGTTTTGACTTGAATTTGCTTTCAAATATTAGGCATTCATGTTTATACAGCTCACCATTAGTGTAGAAA
Source organism: Myotis nattereri (assembly GCF_964212035.1). Classification (NCBI taxonomy): domain Eukaryota; kingdom Metazoa; phylum Chordata; class Mammalia; order Chiroptera; family Vespertilionidae; genus Myotis; species Myotis nattereri. The sequence continues at coordinate 63,149 of NW_027669650.1, read as the reverse complement.
GACTGTAAGTGAGGACTATACTGCTAATGTTTACAATTGAGGCCGAATTTCTCTAGCGTCTTTTTGGTGAATCAGTTACTATCCTGCCGGTTCCATTACATACTTGTAAGAAAACTATCTAATTGTGGTAAAACTCTTAAAATACGCAATTAGAGTTTCCAGAAATGATTAAAAACTTATAAGAAACCCTTGAAATAAAAGTTAGTAGATTCTTACTACATTTCCTGCTCTTTTCAATCACGGACATTACCCGTGAAAAGCAGAAAAATGACCAGAAAACTGATAATATTTACAACTCCGGCCACTTTAGCGAGCATTTTGACTTGAATTTGTTTTCAAATATTAGGAATTCATGCTTACAAAGCTCACCATTAGTGTAGAAAGACTGTAAGTGAGGACTATACTGCTAATGTTTACAATTGAGGCCGAATTTCTCTAGCGTCTTTTTGGTGAATCAGTTACTATCCTGCCGGTTCCATTACATACTTGTAAGAAAACTGTCTAATTGTGGTAAAACTTTTTAAATACACAATTAGAGTTTCCAGAAATGATTAAAAACTTATAAGAAACCCTTGAAATAAAAGTTTGTAGATTCTTACTACATTTCCTGCTGTATTCAATCACGGACATGACCCGTGAAAAGCAAGGAAATGACCAGAATACTGATAATATTTACAACTCCGGCCACTTTAGCGAGCGTTTTGACTTGAATTTGCTTTCAAATATTAGGAATTCATGTTTATACAGCTCACCATTAGTGTAGAAAGACTGTAAGTGAGGACTATACTGCTAATGTTTACAATTGAGGCCGAATTTCTCTAGCGTCTTTTTGGTGAATCAGTTACTATCCTGCCGGTTCCATTACATACTTGTAAGAAAACTATCTAATTGTGGTAAAACTCGTAAAATACGCAATTAGAGTTTCCAGAAATGATTAAAAACTTATAAGAAACCCTTGAAATAAAAGTTAGTAGATTCTTACTACATTTCCTGCTCTTTTCAATCACGGACATTACCCGTGAAAAGCAGAAAAATGACCAGAAAACTGATAATATTTACAACTCCGGCCACTTTAGCGAGCATTTTGACTTGAATTTGTTTTCAAATATTAGGAATTCATGCTTACAAAGCTCACCATTAGTGTAGAAAGACTGTAAGTGAGGACTATACTGCTAATGTTTACAATTGAGGCCGAATTTCTCTAGCGTCTTTTTGGTGAATCAGTTACTATCCTGCCGGTTCCATTACATACTTGTAAGAAAACTGTCTAATTGTGGTAAAACTTTTTAAATACACAATTAGAGTTTCCAGAAATGATTAAAAACTTATAAGAAACCCTTGAAATAAAAGTTTGTAGATTCTTACTACATTTCCTGCTGTATTCAATCACGGACATGACCCGTGAAAAGCAAGGAAATGACCAGAATACTGATAATATTTACAACTCCGGCCACTTTAGCGAGCGTTTTGACTTGAATTTGCTTTCAAATATTAGGAATTCATGTTTATACAGCTCACCATTAGTGTAGAAAGACTGTAAGTGAGGACTATACTGCTAATGTTTACAATTGAGGCCGAATTTCTCTAGCGTCTTTTTGGTGAATCAGTTACTATCCTGCCGGTTCCATTACATACTTGTAAGAAAACTGTCTAATTGTGGTAACACTTTTAAAATACACAATTAGAGTTTCCAGAAATGATTAAAAACTTATAAGAAACCCTTGAAATAAAAGTTTGTAGATTCTTACTACATTTCCTGCTGTATTCAATCACGGACATGACCCGTGAAAAGCAGGGAAATGACCAGAAAACTGATAATATTTACAACTCCGGCCACTTTAGCGAGCGTTTTGACTTGAATTTGCTTTCAAATATTAGGCATTCATGTTTATACAGCTCACCATTAGTGTAGAAAGACTGTAAGTGAGGACTATACTGCTAATGTTTACAATTGAGGCCGAATTTCTCTAGCGTCTTTTTGGTGAATCAGTTACTATCCTGCCGGTTCCATTACATACTTGTAAGAAAACTATCTAATTGTGGTAAAACTCTTAAAATACGCAATTAGAGTTTCCAGAAATGATTAAAAACTTATAAGAAACCCTTGAAATAAAAGTTAGTAGATTCTTACTACATTTCCTGCTCTTTTCAATCACGGACATTACCCGTGAAAAGCAGAAAAATGACCAGAAAACTGATAATATTTACAACTCCGGCCACTTTAGCGAGCATTTTGACTTGAATTTGTTTTCAAATATTAGGAATTCATGCTTACAAAGCTCACCATTAGTGTAGAAAGACTGTAAGTGAGGACTATACTGCTAATGTTTACAATTGAGGCCGAATTTCTCTAGCGTCTTTTTGGTGAATCAGTTACTATCCTGCCGGTTCCATTACATACTTGTAAGAAAACTGTCTAATTGTGGTAAAACTTTTTAAATACACAATTAGAGTTTCCAGAAATGATTAAAAACTTATAAGAAACCCTTGAAATAAAAGTTTGTAGATTCTTACTACATTTCCTGCTGTATTCAATCACGGACATGACCCGTGAAAAGCAAGGAAATGACCAGAATACTGATAATATTTACAACTCCGGCCACTTTAGCGAGCGTTTTGACTTGAATTTGCTTTCAAATATTAGGAATTCATGTTTATACAGCTCACCATTAGTGTAGAAAGACTGTAAGTGAGGACTATACTGCTAATGTTTACAATTGAGGCCGAATTTCTCTAGCGTCTTTTTGGTGAATCAGTTACTATCCTGCCGGTTCCATTACATACTTGTAAGAAAACTATCTAATTGTGGTAAAACTCGTAAAATACGCAATTAGAGTTTCCAGAAATGATTAAAAACTTATAAGAAACCCTTGAAATAAAAGTTAGTAGATTCTTACTACATTTCCTGCTCTTTTCAATCACGGACATTACCCGTGAAAAGCAGAAAAATGACCAGAAAACTGATAATATTTACAACTCCGGCCACTTTAGCGAGCATTTTGACTTGAATTTGTTTTCAAATATTAGGAATTCATGCTTACAAAGCTCACCATTAGTGTAGAAAGACTGTAAGTGAGGACTATACTGCTAATGTTTACAATTGAGGCCGAATTTCTCTAGCGTCTTTTTGGTGAATCAGTTACTATCCTGCCGGTTCCATTACATACTTGTAAGAAAACTGTCTAATTGTGGTAAAACTTTTTAAATACACAATTAGAGTTTCCAGAAATGATTAAAAACTTATAAGAAACCCTTGAAATAAAAGTTTGTAGATTCTTACTACATTTCCTGCTGTATTCAATCACGGACATGACCCGTGAAAAGCAAGGAAATGACCAGAATACTGATAATATTTACAACTCCGGCCACTTTAGCGAGCGTTTTGACTTGAATTTGCTTTCAAATATTAGGAATTCATGTTTATACAGCTCACCATTAGTGTAGAAAGACTGTAAGTGAGGACTATACTGCTAATGTTTACAATTGAGGCCGAATTTCTCTAGCGTCTTTTTGGTGAATCAGTTACTATCCTGCCGGTTCCATTACATACTTGTAAGAAAACTATCTAATTGTGGTAAAACTCGTAAAATACGCAATTAGAGTTTCCAGAAATGATTAAAAACTTATAAGAAACCTTGAAATAAAAGTTAGTAGATTCTTACTACATTTAATGCTCTTTTCAATCACGGACATTACCCGTGGAAAGCAGAAAAATGACCAGAAAACTGATAATATTTACAACTCCGGCCACTTTAGCGAGCATTTTGACTTGAATTTGTTTTCAAATATTAGGAATTCATGCTTACAAAGCTCACCATTAGTGTAGAAAGACTGTAAGTGAGGACTATACTGCTAATGTTTACAATTGAGGCCGAATTTCTCTAGCGTCTTTTTGGTGAATCAGTTACTATCCTGCCGGTTCCATTACATACTTGTAAGAAAACTGTCTAATTGTGGTAAAACTTTTTAAATAAACAATTAGAGTTTCCAGAAATGATTAAAAACTTATAAGAAACCCTTGAAATAAAAGGTTGTAGATTCTTACTACATTTCCTGCTGTTTTCAATCACGGACATGACCCGTGAAAAGCAGGGAAATGACCAGAAAACTGATAATATTTACAACTCCGGCCACTTTAGCGAGCGTTTTGACTTGAATTTGCTTTCAAATATTAGGAATTCATGTTTATACAGCTCACCATTAGTGTAGAAAGACTGTAAGTGAGGACTATACTGCTAATGTTTACAATTGAGGCCGAATTTCTCTAGCGTCTTTTTGGTGAATCAGTTACTATCCTGCCGGTTCCATTACATACTTGTAAGAAAACTATCTAATTGTGGTAAAACTCGTAAAATACGCAATTAGAGTTTCCAGAAATGATTAAAAACTTATAAGAAACCCTTGAAATAAAAGTTAGTAAATTCTTACTACATTTCCTGCTCTTTTCAATCACGGACATTACACGTGAAAAGCAGAAAAATGACCAGAAAACTGATAATATTTACAACTCCGGCCACTTTAGCGAGCATTTTGACTTGAATTTGTTTTCAAATATTAGGAATTCATGCTTACAAAGCTCACCATTAGTGTAGAAAGACTGTAAGTGAGGACTATACTGCTAATGTTTACAATTGAGGCCGAATTTCTCTAGCGTCTTTTTGGTGAATCAGTTACTATCCTGCCGGTTCCATTACATACTTGTAAGAAAACTGTCTAATTGTGGTAAAACTTTTAAAATACACAATTAGAGTTTCCAGAAATGATTAAAAACTTATAAGAAACCCTTGAAATAAAAGTTTGTAGATTCTTACTACATTTCCTGCTGTAATCAATCACGGACATGACCCGTGAAAAGCAGGGAAATGACCAGAAAACTGATAATATTTACAACTCCGGCCACTTTAGCGAGCGTTTTGACTTGAATTTGCTTTCAAATATTAGGAATTCATGTTTATACAGCTCACCATTAGTGTAGAAAGACTGTAAGTGAGGACTATACTGCTAATGTTTACAATTGAGGCCGAATTTCTCTAGCGTCTTTTTGGTGAATCAGTTAATATCCTGCCGCTTCCATTACATACTTGTAAGAAAACTGTCTAATTGTGGTAAAACTTTTAAAATACACAATTAGAGTTTCCAGAAATGATTAAAAACTTATAAGAAACCCTTGAAATAAAAGTTTGTAGATTCTTACTACATTTCCTGCTGTTTTCAATCACGGACATGACCCGTGAAAAGCAGGGAAATGACCAGAAAACTGATAATATTTACAACTCCGGCCACTTTAGCGAGCATTTTGACTTGAATTTGTTTTCAAATATTAGGAATTCATGCTTACAAAGCTCACCATTAGTGTAGAAAGACTGTAAGTGAGGACTATACTGCTAATGTTTACAATTGAGGCCGAATTTCTCTAGCGTCTTTTTGGTGAATCAGTTACTATCCTGCCGGTTCCATTACATACTTGTAAGAAAACTGTCTAATTGTGGTAAAACTTTTTAAATACACAATTAGAGTTTCCAGAAATGATTAAAAACTTATAAGAAACCCTTGAAATAAAAGTTAGTATATTCTTACTACATTTCCTGCTCTTTTCAATCACGGACATTACACGTGAAAAGCAGAAAAATGACCAGAAAACTGATAACATTTACAACTCCGGCCACTTTAGCGGGCATTTTGACTTGAATTTGTTTTCAAATATTAGGAATTCATGTTTACACAGCTCACCATTAGTGTAGAAAGACTGTAAGTGAGGACTATACTGCTAATGTTTACAATTGAGGCCGAATTTCTCTAGCGTCTTTTTGGTGAATCAGTTACTATCCTGCCGGTTCCTTTACATACTTGTAAGAAAACTGTCTAATTGTGGTAAAACTTTTTAAATACACAATTAGAGTTTCCAGAAATGATTAAAAACTTATAAGAAACCCTTGAAATAAAAGTTTGTAGATTCTTACTACATTTCCTGCTGTTTTCAATCACGGACATGACCCGTGAAAAGCAGGGAAATGACCAGAAAACTGATAATATTTACAACTCCGGCCACTTTAGCGAGCGTTTTGACTTGAATTTGCTTTCAAATATTAGGAATTCATGTTTATACAGCTCACCATTAGTGTAGAAAGACTGTAAGTGAGAACTATACTGCTAATGTTTACAATTGAGGCCGAATTTCTCTAGCGTCTTTTTGGTGAATCAGTTACTACCCTGCCGGTTCCATTACATACTTGTAAGAAAACTATCTAATTGTGGTAAAACTCTTAAAATACGCAATTAGAGTTTCCAGAAATGATTAAAAACTTATAAGAAACCCTTGAAATAAAAGTTAGTAGATTCTTACTACATTTCCTGCTCTTTTCAATCACGGACATTACCCGTGAAAAGCAGAAAAATGACCAGAAAACTGATAATATTTACAACTCCGGCCACTTTAGCGAGCATTTTGACTTGAATTTGTTTTCAAATATTAGGAATTCATGCTTACAAAGCTCACCATTAGTGTAGAAAGACTGTAAGTGAGGACTATACTGCTAATGTTTACAATTGAGGCCGAATTTCTCTAGCGTCTTTTTGGTGAATCAGTTACTATCCTGCCGGTTCCATTACATACTTGTAAGAAAACTGTCTAATTGTGGTAAAACTTTTAAAATACACAATTAGAGTTTCCAGAAATGATTAAAAACTTATAAGAAACCCTTGAAATAAAAGTTTGTAGATTCTTACTACATTTCCTGCTGTATTCAATCACGGACATGACCCGTGAAAAGCAGGGAAATGACCAGAAAACTGATAATATTTACAACTCCGGCCACTTTAGCGAGCGTTTTGACTTGAATTTGCTTTCAAATATTAGGAATTCATGTTTATACAGCTCACCATTAGTGTAGAAAGACTGTAAGTGAGGACTATACTGCTAATGTTTACAATTGAGGCCGAATTTCTCTAGCGTCTTTTTGGTGAATCAGTTACTATCCTGCCGGTTCCATTACATACTTGTAAGAAAACTGTCTAATTGTGGTAAAACTTTTAAAATACACAATTAGAGTTTCCAGAAATGATTAAAAACTTATAAGAAACCCTTGAAATAAAAGTTTGTAGATTCTTACTACATTTCCTGCTGTATTCAATCACGGACATGACCCGTGAAAAGCAGGGAAATGACCAGAAAACTGATAATATTTACAACTCCGGCCACTTTAGCGAGCGTTTTGACTTGAATTTGCTTTCAAATATTAGGAATTCATGTTTATACAGCTCACCATTAGTGTAGAAAGACTGTAAGTGAGGACTATACTGCTAATGTTTACAATTGAGGCCGAATTTCTCTAGCGTCTTTTTGGTGAATCAGTTACTATCCTGCCGGTTCCATTACATACTTGTAAGAAAACTATCTAATTGTGGTAAAACTCGTAAAATACGCAATTAGAGTTTCCAGAAATGATTAAAAACTTATAAGAAACCTTGAAATAAAAGTTTGTAGATTCTTACTACATTTCCTGCTGTTTTCAATCACGGACATGACCCGTGAAAAGCAGGGAAATGACCAGAATACTGATAATATTTACAACTCCGGCCACTTTAGCGAGCGTTTTGACTTGAATTTGCTTTCAAATATTAGGAATTCATGTTTATACAGCTCACCATTAGTGTAGAAAGACTGTAAGTGAGGACTATACTGCTAATGTTTACAATTGAGGCCGAATTTCTCTAGCGTCTTTTTGGTGAATCAGTTACTATCCTGCCGGTTCCATTACATACTTGTAAGAAAACTGTCTAATTGTGGTAAGACTTTTTAAATACACAATTAGAGTTTCCAGAAATGATTAAAAACTTATAAGAATCCCTTGAAATAAAAGTTTGTACATTCTTACTACATTTCCTGCTGTTTTCAATCACGGACATGACCCGTGAAAAGCAGGGAAATGACCAGAATACTGATAATATTTACAACTCCGGCCACTTTAGCGAGCGTTTTGACTTGAATTTGCTTTCAAATATTAGGAATTCATGCTTACAAAGCTCACCATTAGTGTAGAAAGACTGTAAGTGAGGACTATACTGCTAATGTTTACAATTGAGGCCGAATTTCTCTAGCGTCTTTTTGGTGAATCAGTTACTATCCTGCCGGTTCCATTACATACTTGTAAGAAAACTGTCTAATTGTGGTAAAACTTTTTAAATACACAATTAGAGTTTCCAGAAATGATTAAAAACTTATAAGAAACCCTTGAAATAAAAGTTTGTAGATTCTTACTACATTTCCTGCTGTATTCAATCACGGACATGACCCGTGAAAAGCAAGGAAATGACCAGAAAACTGATAATATTTACAACTCCGGCCACTTTAGCGAGCGTTTTGACTTGAATTTGCTTTCAAATATTAGGAATTCATGTTTATACAGCTCACCATTAGTGTAGAAAGACTGTAAGTGAGGACTATACTGCTAATGTTTACAATTGAGGCCGAATTTCTCTAGCGTCTTTTTGGTGAATCAGTTACTATCCTGCCGGTTCCATTACATACTTGTAAGAAAACTATCTAATTGTGGTAAAACTCGTAAAATACGCAATTAGAGTTTCCAGAAATGATTAAAAACTTATAAGAAACCTTGAAATAAAAGTTAGTAGATTCTTACTACATTTCCTGCTCTTTTCAATCACGGACATTACCCGTGGAAAGCAGAAAAATGACCAGAAAACTGATAATATTTACAACTCCGGCCACTTTAGCGAGCATTTTGACTTGAATTTGTTTTCAAATATTAGGAATTCATGTTTACACAGCTCACCATTAGTGTAGAAAGACTGTAAGTGAGGACTATACTGCTAATGTTTACAATTGAGGCCGAATTTCTCTAGCGTCTTTTTGGTGAATCAGTTACTATCCTGCCGGTTCCATTACATACTTGTAAGAAAACTGTCTAATTGTGGTAAAACTTTTTAAATACACAATTAGAGTTTCCAGAAATGATTAAAAACTTATAAGAAACCCTTGAAATAAAAGTTTGTAGATTCTTACTACATTTCCTGCTGTTTTCAATCACGGACATGACCCGTGAAAAGCAGGGAAATGACCAGAAAACTGATAACATTTACAACTCCGGCCACTTTAGCGAGCGTTTTGACTTGAATTTGCTTTCAAATATTAGGAATTCATGTTTATACAGCTCACCATTAGTGTAGAAAGACTGTAAGTGAGGACTATACTGCTAATGTTTACAATTGAGGCCGAATTTCTCTAGCGTCTTTTTGGTGAATCAGTTACTATCCTGCCGGTTACATTACATACTTGTAAGAAAACTATCTAATTGTGGTAAAACTCTTAAAATACGCAATTAGAGTTTCCAGAAATGATTAAAAACTTATAAGAAACCCTTGAAATAAAAGTTAGTAGATTCTTACTACATTTCCTGCTCTTTTCAATCACGGACATTACACGTGAAAAGCAGAAAAATGACCAGAAAACTGATAATATTTACAACTCCGGCCACTTTAGCGAGCATTTTGACTTGAATTTGTTTTCAAATATTAGGAATTCATGCTTTCAAAGCTCACCATTAGTGTAGAAAGACTGTAAGTGAGGACTATACTGCTAATGTTTACAATTGAGGCCGAATTTCTCTAGCGTCTTTTTGGTGAATCAGTTACTATCCTGCCGGTTCCATTACTTACTTGTAAGAAAACTGTCTAATTGTGGTAAAACTTTTAAAATACACAATTAGAGTTTCCAGAAATGATTAAAAACTTATAAGAAACCCTTGAAATAAAAGTTTGTAGATTCTTACTACATTTCCTGCTGTATTCAATCACGGACATGACCCGTGAAAAGCAAGGAAATGACCAGAAAACTGATAATATTTACAACTCCGGCCACTTTAGCGAGCGTTTTGACTTGAATTTGCTTTCAAATATTAGGAATTCATGTTTATACAGCTCACCATTAGTGTAGAAAGACTGTAAGTGAGGACTATACTGCTAATGTTTACAATTGAGGCCGAATTTCTCTAGCGTCTTTTTGGTGAATCAGTTACTATCCTGCCGGTTCCATTACATATTTGTAAGAAAACTATCTAATTGTGGTAAAACTCTTAAAATACGAAATTAGAGTTTCCAGAAATGATTAAAAACTTATAAGAAACCCTTGAAATAAAAGTTAGTAGATTCTTACTACATTTCCTGCTCTTGTCAATCACGGACATTACCCGTGAAAAGCAGAAAAATGACCAGAAAACTGATAATATTTACTACTCCGGCCACTTTAGCGAGCATTTTGACTTGAATTTGTTTTCAAATATTAGGAATTCATGCTTACAAAGCTCACCATTAGTGTAGAAAGACTGTAAGTGAGGACTATACTGCTAATGTTTACAATTGAGGCCGAATTTCTCTAGCGTCTTTTTGGTGAATCAATTACTATCCTGCCGGTTCCATTACATACTTGTAAGAAAACTGTCTAATTGTGGTAAAACTTTTTAAATACACAATTAGAGTTTCCAGAAATGATTAAAAACTTATAAGAAACCCTTGAAATAAAAGTTTGTAGATTCTTACTACATTTCCTGCTGTATTCAATCACGGACATGACCCGTGAAAAGCAAGGAAATGACCAGAAAACTGATAATATTTACAACTCCGGCCACTTTAGCGAGCGTTTTGACTTGAATTTGCTTTCAAATATTAGGAATTCATGTTTATACAGCTCACCATTAGTGTAGAAAGACTGTAAGTGAGGACTATACTGCTAATGTTTACAATTGAGGCCGAATTTCTCTAGCGTCTTTTTGGTGAATCAGTTACTATCCTGCCGGTTCCATTACATACTTGTAAGAAAACTATCTAATTGTGGTAAAACTCGTAAAATACGCAATTAGAGTTTCCAGAAATGATTAAAAACTTATAAGAAACCTTGAAATAAAAGTTAGTAGATTCTTACTACATTTCCTGCTCTTTTCAATCACGGACATTACCCGTGGAAAGCAGAAAAATGACCAGAAAACTGATAATATTTACAACTCCGGCCACTTTAGCGAGCATTTTGACTTGAATTTGTTTTCAAATATTAGGAATTCATGTTTACACAGCTCACCATTAGTGTAGAAAGACTGTAAGTGAGGACTATACTGCTAATGTTTACAATTGAGGCCGAATTTCTCTAGCGTCTTTTTGGTGAATCAGTTACTATCCTGCCGGTTCCATTACATACTTGTAAGAAAACTGTCTAATTGTGGTAAAACTTTTAAAATACACAATTAGAGTTTCCAGAAATGATTAAAAACTTATAAGAAACCCTTGAAATAAAAGTTTGTAGATTCTTACTACATTTCCTGCTGTTTTCAATCACGGACATGACCCGTGAAAAGCAGGGAAATGACCAGAAAACTGATAACATTTACAACTCCGGCCACTTTAGCGAGCGTTTTGACTTGAATTTGCTTTCAAATATTAGGAATTCATGTTTATACAGCTCACCATTAGTGTAGAAAGACTGTAAGTGAGGACTATACTGCTAATGTTTACAATTGAGGCCGAATTTCTCTAGCGTCTTTTTGGTGAATCAGTTACTATCCTGCCGGTTACATTACATACTTGTAAGAAAACTATCTAATTGTGGTAAAACTCTTAAAATACGCAATTAGAGTTTCCAGAAATGATTAAAAACTTATAAGAAACCCTTGAAATAAAAGTTAGTAGATTCTTACTACATTTCCTGCTCTTTTCAATCACGGACATTACACGTGAAAAGCAGAAAAATGACCAGAAAACTGATAATATTTACAACTCCGGCCACTTTAGCGAGCATTTTGACTTGAATTTGTTTTCAAATATTAGGAATTCATGCTTACAAAGCTCACCATTAGTGTAGAAAGACTGTAAGTGAGGACTATACTGCTAATGTTTACAATTGAGGCCGAATTTCTCTAGCGTCTTTTTGGTGAATCAGTTACTATCCTGCCGGTTCCATTACATACTTGTAAGAAAACTGTCTAATTGTGGTAAAACTTTTAAAATACACAATTAGAGTTTCCAGAAATGATTAAAAACTTATAAGAAACCCTTGAAATAAAAGTTTGTAGATTCTTACTACATTTCCTGCTGTATTCAATCACGGACATGACCCGTGAAAAGCAGGGAAATGACCAGAAAACTGATAATATTTACAACTCCGGCCACTTTAGCGAGCGTTTAGACTTGAATTTGCTTTCAAATATTAGGAATTCATGTTTATACAGCTCACCATTAGTGTAGAAAGACTGTAAGTGAGGACTATACTGCTAATGTTTACAATTGAGGCCGAATTTCTCTAGCGTCTTTTTGGTGAATCAGTTACTATCCTGCCGGTTCCATTACATACTTGTAAGAAAACTATCTAATTGTGGTAAAACTCTTAAAATACGCAATTAGAGTTTCCAGAAATGATTAAAAACTTATAAGAAACCCTTGAAATAAAAGTTAGTAGATTCTTACTACATTTCCTGCTCTTCTCAATCACGGACATTACACGTGAAAAGCAGAAAAATGACCAGAAAACTGATAATATTTACAACTCCGGCCACTTTAGCGAGCATTTTGACTTGAATTTGTTTTCAAATATTAGGAATTCATGCTTACAAAGCTCACCATTAGTGTAGAAAGACTGTAAGTGAGGACTATACTGCTAATGTTTACAATTGAGGCCGAATTTCTCTAGCGTCTTTTTGGTGAATCAGTTACTATCCTGCCGGTTCCATTACATACTTGTAAGAAAACTGTCTAATTGTGGTAAAACTTTTTAAATACACAATTAGAGTTTCCAGAAATGATTAAAAACTTATAAGAAACCCTTGAAATAAAAGTTTGTAGATTCTTACTACATTTCCTGCTGTATTCAATCACGGACATGACCCGTGAAAAGCAGGGAAATGACCAGAAAACTGATAATATTTACAACTCCGGCCACTTTAGCGAGCGTTTTGACTTGAATTTGCTTTCAAATATTAGGCATTCATGTTTATACAGCTCACCATTAGTGTAGAAAGACTGTAAGTGAGGACTATACTGCTAATGTTTACAATTGAGGCCGAATTTCTCTAGCGTCTTTTTGGTGAATCAGTTACTATCCTGCCGGTTCCATTACATACTTGTAAGAAAACTATCTAATTGCGGTAAAACTCTTAAAATACGCAATTAGAGTTTCCAGAAATGATTAAAAACTTATAAGAAACCCTTGAAATAAAAGTTTGTAGATTCTTACTACATTTCCTGCTGTTTTCAATCACGGACATGACCCGTGAAAAGCAGGGAAATGACCAGAAAACTGATAATATTTACAACTCCGGCCACTTTAGCGAGCGTTTTGACTTGAATTTGCTTTCAAATATTAGGAATTCATGTTTATACAGCTCACCATTAGTGTAGAAAGACTGTAAGTGAGGACTATACTGCTAATGTTTACAATTGAGGCCGAATTTCTCTAGCGTCTTTTTGGTGAATCAGTTACTATCCTGCCGGTTCCATTACATACTTGTAAGAAAACTATCTAATTGAGGTAAAACTCTTAAAATACGCAATTAGAGTTTCCAGAAATGATTAAAAACTTATAAGAAACCCTTGAAATAAAAGTTAGTAGATTCTTACTACATTTCCTGCTCTTCTCAATCACGGACATTACACGTGAAAAGCAGAAAAATGACCAGAAAACTGATAATATTTACAACTCCGGCCACTTTAGCGAGCATTTTGACTTGAATTTGTTTTCAAATATTAGGAATTCATGCTTACAAAGCTCACCATTAGTGTAGAAAGACTGTAAGTGAGGACTATACTGCTAATGTTTACAATTGAGGCCGAATTTCTCTAGCGTCTTTTTGGTGAATCAGTTACTATCCTGCCGGTTCCATAACATACTTGTAAGAAAACTGTCTAATTGTGGTAACACTTTTAAAATACACAATTAGAGTTTCCAGAAATGATTAAAAACTTATAAGAAACCCTTGAAATAAAAGTTTGTAGATTCTTACTACATTTCCTGCTGTATTCAATCACGGACATGACCCGTGAAAAGCAGGGAAATGACCAGAAAACTGATAATATTTACAACTCCGGCCACTTTAGCGAGCGTTTTGACTTGAATTTGCTTTCAAATATTAGGAATTCATGTTTATACAGCTCACCATTAGTGTAGAAAGACTGTAAGTGAGGACTATACTGCTAATGTTTACAATTGAGGCCGAATTTCTCTAGCGTCTTTTTGGTGAATCAGTTAATATCCTGCCGGTTCCATTACATACTTGTAAGAAAACTGTCTAATTGTGGAAAAACTTTTAAAATACACAATTAGAGTTTCCAGAAATGATTAAAAACTTATAAGAAACCCTTGAAATAAAAGTTTGTAGATTCTTACTACATTTCCTGCTGTTTTCAATCAAGGACATGACCCGTGAAAAGCAGGGAAATGACCAGAAAACTGATAATATTTACAACTCCGGCCACTTTAGCGAGCGTTTTGACTTGAATTTGCTTTCAAATATTAGGAATTCTGTTTATACAGCTCACCATTAGTGTAGAAAGACTGTAAGTGAGGACTATACTGCTAATGTTTACAATTGAGGCCGAATTTCTCTAGCGTCTTTTTGGTGAATCAGTTACTATCCTGCCGGTTCCATTACATACTTGTAAGAAAACTATCTAATTGTGGTAAAACTCTTAAAATACGCAATTAGAGTTTCCAGAAATGATTAAAAACTTATAAGAAACCCTTGAAATAAAAGTTAGTAGATTCTTACTACATTTCCTGCTCTTTTCAATCACGGACATTACACGTGAAAAGCAGAAAAATGACCAGAAAACTGATAATATTTACAACTCCGGCCACTTTAGCGAGCATTTTGACTTGAATTTGTTTTCAAATATTAGGAATTCATGCTTACAAAGCTCACCATTAGTGTAGAAAGACTGTAAGTGAGGACTATACTGCTAATGTTTACAATTGAGGCCGAATTTCTCTAGCGTCTTTTTGGTGAATCAGTTACTATCCTGCCGGTTCCATTACATACTTGTAAGAAAACTGTCTAATTGTGGTAAAACTTTTTAAATACACAATTAGAGTTTCCAGAAATGATTAAAAACTTATAAGAAACCCTTGAAATAAAAGTTTGTAGATTCTTACTACATTTCCTGCTGTATTCAATCACGGACATGACCCGTGAAAAGCAGGGAAATGACCAGAAAACTGATAATATTTACAACTCCGGCCACTTTAGCGAGCGTTTTGACTTGAATTTGCTTTCAAATATTAGGCATTCATGTTTATACAGCTCACCATTAGTGTAGAAAGACTGTAAGTGAGGACTATACTGCTAATGTTTACAATTGAGGCCGAATTTCTCTAGCGTCTTTTTGGTGAATCAGTTACTATCCTGCCGGTTCCATTACATACTTGTAAGAAAACTATCTAATTGCGGTAAAACTCTTAAAATACGCAATTAGAGTTTCCAGAAATGATTAAAAACTTATAAGAAACCCTTGAAATAAAAGTTTGTAGATTCTTACTACATTTCCTGCTGTTTTCAATCACGGACATGACCCGTGAAAAGCAGGGAAATGACCAGAAAACTGATAATATTTACAACTCCGGCCACTTTAGCGAGCGTTTTGACTTGAATTTGCTTTCAAATATTAGGAATTCATGTTTATACAGCTCACCATTAGTGTAGAAAGACTGTAAGTGAGGACTATACTGCTAATGTTTACAATTGAGGCCGAATTTCTCTAGCGTCTTTTTGGTGAATCAGTTACTATCCTGCCGGTTCCATTACATACTTGTAAGAAAACTATCTAATTGAGGTAAAACTCTTAAAATACGCAATTAGAGTTTCCAGAAATGATTAAAAACTTATAAGAAACCCTTGAAATAAAAGTTAGTAGATTCTTACTACATTTCCTGCTCTTCTCAATCACGGACATTACACGTGAAAAGCAGAAAAATGACCAGAAAACTGATAATATTTACAACTCCGGCCACTTTAGCGAGCATTTTGACTTGAATTTGTTTTCAAATATTAGGAATTCATGCTTACAAAGCTCACCATTAGTGTAGAAAGACTGTAAGTGAGGACTATACTGCTAATGTTTACAATTGAGGCCGAATTTCTCTAGCGTCTTTTTGGTGAATCAGTTACTATCCTGCCGGTTCCATAACATACTTGTAAGAAAACTGTCTAATTGTGGTAACACTTTTAAAATACACAATTAGAGTTTCCAGAAATGATTAAAAACTTATAAGAAACCCTTGAAATAAAAGTTTGTAGATTCTTACTACATTTCCTGCTGTATTCAATCACGGACATGACCCGTGAAAAGCAGGGAAATGACCAGAAAACTGATAATATTTACAACTCCGGCCACTTTAGCGAGCGTTTTGACTTGAATTTGCTTTCAAATATTAGGAATTCATGTTTATACAGCTCACCATTAGTGTAGAAAGACTGTAAGTGAGGACTATACTGCTAATGTTTACAATTGAGGCCGAATTTCTCTAGCGTCTTTTTGGTGAATCAGTTAATATCCTGCCGGTTCCATTACATACTTGTAAGAAAACTGTCTAATTGTGGAAAAACTTTTAAAATACACAATTAGAGTTTCCAGAAATGATTAAAAACTTATAAGAAACCCTTGAAATAAAAGTTTGTAGATTCTTACTACATTTCCTGCTGTTTTCAATCAAGGACATGACCCGTGAAAAGCAGGGAAATGACCAGAAAACTGATAATATTTACAACTCCGGCCACTTTAGCGAGCGTTTTGACTTGAATTTGCTTTCAAATATTAGGAATTCTGTTTATACAGCTCACCATTAGTGTAGAAAGACTGTAAGTGAGGACTATACTGCTAATGTTTACAATTGAGGCCGAATTTCTCTAGCGTCTTTTTGGTGAATCAGTTACTATCCTGCCGGTTCCATTACATACTTGTAAGAAAACTATCTAATTGTGGTAAAACTCTTAAAATACGCAATTAGAGTTTCCAGAAATGATTAAAAACTTATAAGAAACCCTTGAAATAAAAGTTAGTAGATTCTTACTACATTTCCTGCTCTTTTCAATCACGGACATTACACGTGAAAAGCAGAAAAATGACCAGAAAACTGATAATATTTACAACTCCGGCCACTTTAGCGAGCATTTTGACTTGAATTTGTTTTCAAATATTAGGAATTCATGCTTACAAAGCTCACCATTAGTGTAGAAAGACTGTAAGTGAGGACTATACTGCTAATGTTTACAATTGAGGCCGAATTTCTCTAGCGTCTTTTTGGTGAATCAGTTACTATCCTGCCGGTTCCATTACATACTTGTAAGAAAACTGTCTAATTGTGGTAAAACTTTTTAAATACACAATTAGAGTTTCCAGAAATGATTAAAAACTTATAAGAAACCCTTGAAATAAAAGTTTGTAGATTCTTACTACATTTCCTGCTGTATTCAATCACGGACATGACCCGTGAAAAGCAGGGAAATGACCAGAAAACTGATAATATTTACAACTCCGGCCACTTTAGCGAGCGTTTTGACTTGAATTTGCTTTCAAATATTAGGAATTCATGTTTATACAGCTCACCATTAGTGTAGAAAGACTGTAAGTGAGGACTATACTGCTAATGTTTACAATTGAGGCCGAATTTCTCTAGCGTCTTTTTGGTGAATCAGTTACTATCCTGCCGGTTCCATTACATACTTGTAAGAAAACTATCTAATTGTGGTAAAACTCGTAAAATACCCAATTAGAGTTTCCAGAAATGATTAAAAACTTATAAGAAACCTTGAAATAAAAGTTAGTAGATTCTTACTACATTTCCTGCTCTTTTCAATCACGGACATTACCCGTGGAAAGCAGAAAAATGACCAGAAAACTGATAATATTTACAACTCCGGCCACTTTAGCGAGCGTTTTGACTTGAATTTGTTTTCAAATATTAGGAATTCATGTTTACACAGCTCACCATTAGTGTAGAAAGACTGTAAGTGAGGACTATACTGCTAATGTTTACAATTGAGGCCGAATTTCTCTAGCGTCTTTTTGGTGAATCAGTTAATATCCTGCCGGTTCCATTACATACTTGTAAGAAAACTGTCTAATTGTGGTAAAACTTTTAAAATACACAATTAGAGTTTCCAGAAATGATTAAAAACTTATAAGAAACCCTTGAAATAAAAGTTTGTAGATTCTTACTACATTTCCTACTGTTTTCAATCACGGACATGACCCGTGAAAAGCAGGGAAATGACCAGAAAACTGATAATATTTACAACTCCGGCCACTTTAGCGAGCGTTTTGACTTGAATTTGCTTTCAAATATTAGGAATTCATGTTTATACAGCTCACCATTAGTGTAGAAAGACTGTAAGTGAGGACTATACTGCTAATGTTTACAATTGAGGCCGAATTTCTCTAGCGTCTTTTTGGTGAATCAGTTACTATCCTGCCGGTTCCATTTCATACTTGTAAGAAAACTATCTAATTGTGGTAAAACTCTTAAAATACGCAATTAGAGTTTCCAGAAATTATTAAAAACTTATAAGAAACCCTTGAAATAAAAGTTAGTAGATTCTTACTACATTTCCTGCTCTTTTCAATCACGGACATTACACGTGAAAAGCAGAAAAATGACAAGAAAACTGATAATATTTACAACTCCGGCCACTTTAGCGAGCATTTTGACTTGAATTTGTTTTCAAATATTAGGAATTCATGCTTACAAAGCTCACCATTAGTGTAGAAAGACTGTAAGTGAGGACTATACTGCTAATGTTTACAATTGAGGCCGAATTTCTCTAGCGTCTTTTTGGTGAATCAGTTACTATCCTGCCGGTTCCATTACATACTTGTAAGAAAACTGTCTAATTGTGGTAAAACTTTTAAAATACACAATTAGAGTTTCCAGAAATGATTAAAAACTTATAAGAAACCCTTGAAATAAAAGTTTGTAGATTCTTACTACATTTCCTGCTGTATTCAATCACGGACATGACCCGTGAAAAGCAGGGAAATGACCAGAAAACTGATAATATTTACAACTCCGGCCACTTTAGCGAGCGTTTTGACTTGAATTTGCTTTCAAATATTAGGCATTCATGTTTATACAGCTCACCATTAGTGTAGAAAGACTGTAAGTGAGGATTATACTGCTAATGTTTACAATTGAGGCCGAATTTCTCTAGCGTCTTTTTGGTGAATCAGTTACTATCCTGCCGGTTACATTACATACTTGTAAGAAAACTATCTAATTGTGGTAAAACTCTTAAAATACGCAATTAGAGTTTCCAGAAATGATTAAAAACTTATAAGAAACCCTTGAAATAAAAGTTAGTAGATTCTTACTACATTTCCTGCTCTTTTCAATCACGGACATTACCCGTGAAAAGCAGAAAAATGACCAGAAAACTGATAATATTTACAACTCCGGCCACTTTAGCGAGCATTTTGACTTGAATTTGTTTTCAAATATTAGGAATTCATGCTTACAAAGCTCACCATTAGTGTAGAAAGACTGTAAGTGAGGACTATACTGCTAATGTTTACAATTGAGGCCGAATTTCTCTAGCGTCTTTTTGGTGAATCAGTTACTATCCTGCCGGTTCCATTACATACTTGTAAGAAAACTGTCTAATTGTGGTAAAACTTTTTAAATACACAATTAGAGTTTCCAGAAATGATTAAAAACTTATAAGAAACCCTTGAAATAAAAGTTTGTAGATTCTTACTACATTTCCTGCTGTATTCAATCACGGACATGACCCGTGAAAAGCAGGGAAATGACCAGAAAACTGATAATATTTACAACTCCGGCCACTTTAGCGAGCGTTTTGACTTGAATTTGCTTTCAAATATTAGGAATTCATGTTTATACAGCTCACCATTAGTGTAGAAAGACTGTAAGTGAGGACTATACTGCTAATGTTTACAATTGAGGCCGAATTTCTCTAGCGTCTTTTTGGTGAATCAGTTACTATCCTGCCGGTTCCATTACATACTTGTAAGAAAACTATCTAATTGTGGTAAAACTCGTAAAATACCCAATTAGAGTTTCCAGAAATGATTAAAAACTTATAAGAAACCTTGAAATAAAAGTTAGTAGATTCTTACTACATTTCCTGCTCTTTTCAATCACGGACATTACCCGTGGAAAGCAGAAAAATGACCAGAAAACTGATAATATTTACAACTCCGGCCACTTTAGCGAGCGTTTTGACTTGAATTTGTTTTCAAATATTAGGAATTCATGTTTACACAGCTCACCATTAGTGTAGAAAGACTGTAAGTGAGGACTATACTGCTAATGTTTACAATTGAGGCCGAATTTCTCTAGCGTCTTTTTGGTGAATCAGTTAATATCCTGCCGGTTCCATTACATACTTGTAAGAAAACTGTCTAATTGTGGTAAAACTTTTAAAATACACAATTAGAGTTTCCAGAAATGATTAAAAACTTATAAGAAACCCTTGAAATAAAAGTTAGTAGATTCTTACTACATTTCCTGCTGTTTTCAATCACGGACATGACCCGTGAAAAGCAGGGAAATGACCAGAAAACTGATAATATTTACAACTCCGGCCACTTTAGCGAGCGTTTTGACTTGAATTTGCTTTCAAATATTAGGAATTCATGTTTATACAGCTCACCATTAGTGTAGAAAGACTGTAAGTGAGGACTATACTGCTAATGTTTACAATTGAGGCCGAATTTCTCTAGCGTCTTTTTGGTGAATCAGTTACTATCCTGCCGGTTCCATTACATACTTGTAAGAAAACTATCTAATTGTGGTAAAACTCTTAAAATACGCAATTAGAGTTTCCAGAAATGATTAAAAACTTATAAGAAACCCTTGAAATAAAAGTTAGTAGATTCTTACTACATTTCCTGCTCTTCTCAATCACGGACATTACACGTGAAAAGCAGAAAAATGACCAGAAAACTGATAATATTTACAACTCCGGCCACTTTAGCGAGCATTTTGACTTGAATTTGTTTTCAAATATTAGGAATTCATGCTTACAAAGCTCACCATTAGTGTAGAAAGACTGTAAGTGAGGACTATACTGCTAATGTTTACAATTGAGGCCGAATTTCTCTAGCGTCTTTTTGGTGAATCAGTTACTATCCTGCCGGTTCCATTACATACTTGTAAGAAAACTGTCTAATTGTGGTAACACTTTTAAAATACACAATTAGAGTTTCCAGAAATGATTAAAAACTTATAAGAAACCCTTGAAATAAAAGTTTGTAGATTCTTTCTACATTTCCTGCTGTTTTCAATCACGGACATGACCCGTGAAAAGCAGGGAAATGACCAGAAAACTGATAATATTTACAACTCCGGCCACTTTAGCGAGCGTTTTGACTTGAATTTGCTTTCAAATATTAGGAATTCATGTTTATACAGCTCACCATTAGTGTAGAAAGACTGTAAGTGAGGACTATACTGCTAATGTTTACAATTGAGGCCGAATTTCTCTAGCGTCTTTTTGGTGAATCAGTTACTATCCTGCCGGTTCCATTACATACTTGTAAGAAAACTATCTAATTGTGGTAAAACTCGTAAAATACGCAATTAGAGTTTCCAGAAATGATTAAAAACTTATAAGAAACCTTGAAATAAAAGTTAGTAGATTCTTACTACATTTCCTGCTGTTTTCAATCACGGACATTACCCGTGGAAAGCAGAAAAATGACCAGAAAACTGATAATATTTACAACTCCGGCCACTTTAGCGAGCGTTTTGACTTGAATTTGTTTTCAAATATTAGGAATTCATGTTTACACAGCTCACCATTAGTGTAGAAAGACTGTAAGTGAGGACTATACTGCTAATGTTTACAATTGAGGCCGAATTTCTCTAGCGTCTTTTTGGTGAATCAGTTAATATCCTGCCGGTTCCATTACATACTTGTAAGAAAACTGTCTAATTGTGGTAAAACTTTTAAAATACACAATTAGAGTTTCCAGAAATGATTAAAAACTTATAAGAAACACTTGAAATAAAAGTTTGTAGATTCTTACTACATTTCCTGCTGTTTTCAATCACGGACATGACCCGTGAAAAGCAGGGAAATGACCAGAAAACTGATAATATTTACAACTCCGGCCACTTTAGCGAGCGTTTTGACTTGAATTTGCTTTCAAATATTAGGAATTCATGTTTATACAGCTCACCATTAGTGTAGAAAGACTGTAAGTGAGGACTATACTGCTAATGTTTACAATTGAGGCCGAATTTCTCTAGCGTCTTTTTGGTGAATCAGTTAATATCCTGCCGGTTCCATTACATACTTGTAAGAAAACTGTCTAATTGTGGTAAAACTTTTAAAATACACAATTAGAGTTTCCAGAAATGATTAAAAACTTATAAGAAACCCTTGAAATAAAAGTTTGTAGATTCTTACTACATTTCCTGCTGTTTTCAATCACGGACATGACCCGTGAAAAGCAGGGAAATGACCAGAAAACTGATAATATTTACAACTCCGGCCACTTTAGCGAGCGTTTTGACTTGAATTTGCTTTCAAATATTAGGAATTCATGTTTATACAGCTCACCATTAGTGTAGAAAGACTGTAAGTGAGGACTATACTGCTAATGTTTACAATTGAGGCCGAATTTCTCTAGCGTCTTTTTGGTGAATCAGTTACTATCCTGCCGGTTCCATTACATACTTGTAAGAAAACTATCTAATTGTGGTAAAACTCTTAAAATACGCAATTAGAGTTTCCAGAAATGATTAAAAACTTATAAGAAACCCTTGAAATAAAAGTTAGTAGATTCTTACTACATTTCCTGCTCTTTTCAATCACGGACATTACACGTGAAAAGCAGAAAAATGACCAGAAAACTGATAATATTTACAACTCCGGCCACTTTAGCGAGCATTTTGACTTGAATTTGTTTTCAAATATTAGGAATTCATGTTTATACAGCTCACCATTAGTGTAGAAAGACTGTAAGTGAGGACTATACTGCTAATGTTTACAATTGAGGCCGAATTTCTCTAGCGTCTTTTTGGTGAATCAGTTACTATCCTGCCGGTTCCATTACATACTTGTAAGAAAACTATCTAATTGTGGTAAAACTCTTAAAATACGCAATTAGAGTTTCCAGAAATGATTAAAAACTTATAAGAAACCCTTGAAATAAAAGTTAGTAGATTCTTACTACATTTCCTGCTCTTTTCAATCACGGACATTACCCGTGAAAAGCAGAAAAATGACCAGAAAACTGATAATATTTACAACTCCGGCCACTTTAGCGAGCATTTTGACTTGAATTTGTTTTCAAATATTAGGAATTCATGCTTACAAAGCTCACCATTAGTGTAGAAAGACTGTAAGTGAGGACTATACTGCTAATGTTTACAATTGAGGCCGAATTTCTCTAGCGTCTTTTTGGTGAATCAGTTACTATCCTGCCGGTTCCATTACATACTTGTAAGAAAACTATCTAATTGTGGTAAAACTCGTAAAATACGCAATTAGAGTTTCCAGAAATGATTAAAAACTTATAAGAAACCTTGAAATAAAAGTTAGTAGATTCTTACTACATTTCCTGCTCTTTTCAATCACGGACATTACCCGTGGAAAGCAGAAAAATGACCAGAAAACTGATAATATTTACAACTCCGGCCACTTTAGCGAGCGTTTTGACTTGAATTTATTTTCAAATATTAGGAATTCATGTTTACACAGCTCACCATTAGTGTAGAAAGACTGTAAGTGAGGACTATACTGCTAATGTTTACAATTGAGGCCGAATTTCTCTAGCGTCTTTTTGGTGAATCAGTTAATATCCTGCCGGTTCCATTACATACTTGTAAGAAAACTGTCTAATTGTGGTAAAACTTTTAAAATACACAATTAGAGTTTCCAGAAATGATTAAAAACTTATAAGAAACCCTTGAAATAAAAGTTTGTAGATTCTTACTACATTTCCTGCTCTTTTCAATAACGGACATGACCCGTGAAAAGCAGGGAAATGACCAGAAAACTGATAATATTTACAACTCCGGCCACTTTAGCGAGCGTTTTGACTTGAATTTGCTTTCAAATATTAGGAATTCATGTTTATACAGCTCACCATTAGTGTAGAAAGACTGTAAGTGAGGACTATACTGCTAATGTTTACAATTGAGGCCGAATTTCTCTAGCGTCTTTTTGGTGAATCAGTTACTATCCTGCCGGTTCCATTACATACTTGTAAGAAAACTGTCTAATTGTGGTAAAACTCTTAAAATACGCAATTAGAGTTTCCAGAAATGATTAAAAACTTATAAGAAACCCTTGAAATAAAAGTTAGTAGATTCTTACTACATTTCCTGCTCTTTTCAATCACGGACATTACACGTGAAAAGCAGAAAAATGACCAGAAAACTGATAATATTTACAACTCCGGCCACTTTAGCGAGCATTTTGACTTGAATTTGTTTTCAAATATTAGGAATTCATGCTTACAAAGCTCACCATTAGTGTAGAAAGACTGTAAGTGAGGACTATACTGCTAATGTTTACAATTGAGGCCGAATTTCTCTAGCGTCTTTTTTGTGAATCAGTTACTATCCTGCCGGTTCCATTACATACTTGTAAGAAAACTGTCTAATTGTGGTAACACTTTTAAAATACACAATTAGAGTTTCCAGAAATGATTAAATACTTATAAGAAACCCTTGAAATAAAAGTTTGTAGATTCTTACTACATTTCCTGCTGTTTTCAATCACGGACATGACCCGTGAAAAGCAGGGAAATGACAAGAAAACTGATAATATTTACAACTCCGGCCACTTTAGCGAGCGTTTTGACTTGAATTTGCTTTCAAATATTAGGAATTCATGTTTATACAGCTCACCATTAGTGTAGAAAGACTGTAAGTGAGGACTATACTGCTAATGTTTACAATTGAGGCCGAATTTCTCTAGCGTCTTTTTGGTGAATCAGTTACTATCCTGCCGGTTCCATTACATACTTGTAAGAAAACTATCTAATTGTGGTAAAACTCTTAAAATACGCAATTAGAGTTTCCAGAAATGATTAAAAACTTATAAGAAACCCTTGAAATAAAAGTTTGTAGATTCTTACTACATTTCCTGCTCTTCTCAATCACGGACATTACACGTGAAAAGCAGAAAAATGACCAGAAAACTGATAATATTTACAACTCCGGCCACTTTAGCGAGCATTTTGACTTGAATTTGTTTTCAAATATTAGGAATTCATGCTTACAAAGCTCACCATTAGTGTAGAAAGACTGTAAGTGAGGACTATACTGCTAATGTTTACAATTGAGGCCGAATTTCTCTAGCGTCTTTTTGGTGAATCAGTTACTATCCTGCCGGTTCCATTACATACTTGTAAGAAAACTGTCTAATTGTGGTAACACTTTTAAAATACACAATTAGAGTTTCCAGAAATGATTAAAAACTTATAAGAAACCCTTGAAATAAAAGTTTGTAGATTCTTACTATATTTCCTGCTGTATTCAATCACGGACATGACCCGTGAAAAGCAGGGAAATGACCAGAAAACTGATAATATTTACAACTCCGGCCACTTTAGCGAGCGTTTTGACTTGAATTTGCTTTCAAATATTAGGAATTCATGTTTATACAGCTCACCATTAGTGTAGAAAGACTGTAAGTGAGGACTATACTGCTAATGTTTACAATTGAGGCCGAATTTCTCTAGCGTCTTTTTGGTGAATCAGTTACTATCCTGCCGGTTCCATTACATACTTGTAAGAAAACTATCTAATTGTGGTAAAACTCTTAAAATACGCAATTAGAGTTTCCAGAAATGATTAAAAACTTATAAGAAACCCTTGAAATAAAAGTTAGTAGATTCTTACTACATTTCCTGCTCTTTTCAATCACGGACATTACACGTGAAAAGCAGAAAAATGACCAGAAAACTGATAATATTTACAACTCCGGCCACTTTAGCGAGCATTTTGACTTGAATTTGTTTTCAAATATTAGGAATTCATGCTTACAAAGCTCACCATTAGTGTAGAAAGACTGTAAGTGAGGACTATACTGCTAATGTTTACAATTGAGGCCGAATTTCTCTAGCGTCTTTTTGGTGAATCAGTTACTATCCTGCCGGTTCCATTACATACTTGTAAGAAAACTGTCTAATTGTGGTAACACTTTTAAAATACACAATTAGAGTTTCCAGAAATGATTAAAAACTTATAAGAAACCCTTGAAATAAAAGTTTGTAGATTCTTACTACATTTCCTGCTGTATTCAATCACGGACATGACCCGTGAAAAGCAGGGAAATGACCAGAAAACTGATAATATTTACAACTCCGGCCACTTTAGCGAGCGTTTTGACTTGAATTTGCTTTCAAATATTAGGAATTCATGTTTATACAGCTCACCATTAGTGTAGAAAGACTGTAAGTGAGGACTATACTGCTAATGTTTACAATTGAGGCCGAATTTCTCTAGCGTCTTTTTGGTGAATCAGTTAATATCCTGCCGGTACCATTACATACTTGTAAGAAAACTGTCTAATTGTGGTAACACTTTTAAAATACACAATTAGAGTTTCCAGAAATGATTAAAAACTTATAAGAAACCCTTGAAATAAAAGTTTGTAGATTCTTACTACATTTCCTGCTGTTTTCAATCACGGACATGACCCGTGAAAAGCAGGGAAATGACCAGAAAACTGATAATATTTACAACTCCGGCCACTTTAGCGAGCGTTTTGACTTGAATTTGCTTTCAAATATTAGGAATTCATGTTTATACAGCTCACCATTAGTGTAGAAAGACTGTAAGTGAGGACTATACTGCTAATGTTTACAATTGAGGCCGAATTTCTCTAGCGTCTTTTTGGTGAATCAGTTACTATCCTGCCAGTTCCATTACATACTTGTAAGAAAACTATCTAATTGTGGTAAAACTCGTAAAATACGCAATTAGAGTTTCCAGAAATGATTAAAAACTTATAAGAAACCTTGAAATAAAAGTTAGTAGATTCTTACTACATTTCCTGCTGTTTTCAATCACGGACATTACCCGTGGAAAGCAGAAAAATGACCAGAAAACTGATAATATTTACAACTCCGGCCACTTTAGCGAGCGTTTTGACTTGAATTTGTTTTCAAATATTAGGAATTCATGTTTACACAGCTCACCATTAGTGTAGAAAGACTGTAAGTGAGGACTATACTGCTAATGTTTACAATTGAGGCCGAATTTCTCTAGCGTCTTTTTGGTGAATCAGTTACTATCCTGCCGGTTCCATTACATACTTGTAAGAAAACTGTCTAATTGTGGTAACACTTTTAAAATACACAATTAGAGTTTCCAGAAATGATTAAAAACTTATAAGAAACCCTTGAAATAAAAGTTTGTAGATTCTTACTACATTTCCTGCTGTTTTCAATCACGGACATGACCCGTGAAAAGCAGGGAAATGACCAGAAAACTGATAATATTTACAACTCCGGCCACTTTAGCGAGCGTTTTGACTTGAATTTGCTTTCAAATATTAGGAATTCATGTTTATACAGCTCACCATTAGTGTAGAAAGACTGTAAGTGAGGACTATACTGCTAATGTTTACAATTGAGGCCGAATTTCTCTAGCGTCTTTTTGGTGAATCAGTTACTATCCTGCCGGTTCCATTTCATACTTGTAAGAAAACTATCTAATTGTGGTAAAACTCTTAAAATACGCAATTAGAGTTTCCAGAAATGATTAAAAACTTATAAGAAACCCTTGAAATAAAAGTTAGTAGATTCTTACTACATTTCCTGCTCTTTTCTATCACGGACATTACACGTGAAAAGCAGAAAAATGACCAGAAAACTGATAATATTTACAACTCCGGCCACTTTAGCGAGCATTTTGACTTGAATTTGTTTTCAAATATTAGGAATTCATGCTTACAAAGCTCACCATTAGTGTAGAAAGACTGTAAGTGAGGACTATACTGCTAATGTTTACAATTGAGGCCGAATTTCTCCAGCGTCTTTTTGGTGAATCAGTTACTATCCTGCCGGTTCCATTACATACTTGTAAGAAAACTGTCTAATTGTGGTAACACTTTTAAAATACACAATTAGAGTTTCCAGAAATGATTAAAAACTTATAAGAAACCCTTGAAATAAAAGTTTGTAGATTCTTACTACATTTCCTGCTGTATTCAATCACGGACATGACCCGTGAAAAGCAGGGAAATGACCAGAAAACTGATAATATTTACAACTCCGGCCACTTTAGCGAGCGTTTTGACTTGAATTTGCTTTCAAATATTAGGAATTCATGTTTATACAGCTCACCATTAGTGTAGAAAGACTGTAAGTGAGGACTATACTGCTAATGTTTACAATTGAGGCCGAATTTCTCTAGCGTCTTTTTGGTGAATCAGTTACTATCCTGCCGGTTCCATTACATACTTGTAAGAAAACTGTCTAATTGTGGTAAAACTTTTAAAATACACAATTAGAGTTTCCAGAAATGATTAAAAACTTATAAGAAACCCTTGAAATAAAAGTTTGTAGATTCTTACTACATTTCCTGCTGTTTTCAATCATGGACATGACCCGTGAAAAGCAGGGAAATGACCAGAAAACTGATAATATTTACAACTCCGGCCACTTTAGCGAGCGTTTTGACTTGAATTTGCTTTCAAATATTAGGAATTCATGTTTATACAGCTCACCATTAGTGTAGAAAGACTGTAAGTGAGGACTATACTGCTAATGTTTACAATTGAGGCCGAATTTCTCTAGCGTCTTTTTGGTGAATCAGTTACTATCCTGCCGGTTCCATTACATACTTGTAAGAAAACTATCTAATTGTGGTAAAACTCTTAAAATACGCAATTAGAGTTTCCAGAAATGATTAAAAACTTATAAGAAACCCTTGAAATAAAAGTTAGTAGATTCTTACTACATTTCCTGCTCTTTTCAATCACGGACATTACACGTGAAAAGCAGAAAAATGACCAGAGAACTGATAATATTTACAACTCCGGCCACTTTAGCGAGCATTTTGACTTGAATTTGTTTTCAAATATTAGGAATTCATGCTTACAAAGCTCACAATTAGTGTAGAAAGACTGTAAGTGAGGACTATACTGCTAATGTTTACAATTGAGGCCGAATTTCTCTAGCGTCTTTTTGGTGAATCAGTTACTATCCTGCCGGTTCCATTACATACTTGTAAGAAAACTGTCTAATTGTGGTAACACTTTTAAAATACACAATTAGAGTTTCCAGAAATGATTAAAAACTTATAAGAAACCCTTGAAATAAAAGTTTGTAGATTCTTACTACATTTCCTGCTGTATTCAATCACGGACATGACCCGTGAAAAGCAGGGAAATGACCAGAAAACTGATAATATTTACAACTCCGGCCACTTTAGCGAGCGTTTTGACTTGAATTTGCTTTCAAATATTAGGAATTCATGTTTATACAGCTCACCATTAGTGTAGAAAGACTGTAAGTGAGGACTATACTGCTAATGTTTACAATTGAGGCCGAATTTCTCTAGCGTCTTTTTGGTGAATCAGTTAATATCCTGCCGGTACCATTACATACTTGTAAGAAAACTGTCTAATTGTGGTAACACTTTTAAAATACACAATTAGAGTTTCCAGAAATGATTAAAAACTTATAAGAAACCCTTGAAATAAAAGTTTGTAGATTCTTACTACATTTCCTGCTGTTTTCAATCACGGACATGACCCGTGAAAAGCAGGGAAATGACCAGAAAACTGATAATATTTACAACTCCGGCCACTTTAGCGAGCGTTTTGACTTGAATTTGCTTTCAAATATTAGGAATTCATGTTTATACAGCTCACCATTAGTGTAGAAAGACTGTAAGTGAGGACTATACTGCTAATGTTTACAATTGAGGCCGAATTTCTCTAGCGTCTTTTTGGTGAATCAGTTACTATCCTGCCAGTTCCATTACATACTTGTAAGAAAACTATCTAATTGTGGTAAAACTCGTAAAATACGCAATTAGAGTTTCCAGAAATGATTAAAAACTTATAAGAAACCTTGAAATAAAAGTTAGTAGATTCTTACTACATTTCCTGCTGTTTTCAATCACGGACATTACCCGTGGAAAGCAGAAAAATGACCAGAAAACTGATAATATTTACAACTCCGGCCACTTTAGCGAGCGTTTTGACTTGAATTTGTTTTCAAATATTAGGAATTCATGTTTACACAGCTCACCATTAGTGTAGAAAGACTGTAAGTGAGGACTATACTGCTAATGTTTACAATTGAGGCCGAATTTCTCTAGCGTCTTTTTGGTGAATCAGTTACTATCCTGCCGGTTCCATTACATACTTGTAAGAAAACTGTCTAATTGTGGTAACACTTTTAAAATACACAATTAGAGTTTCCAGAAATGATTAAAAACTTATAAGAAACCCTTGAAATAAAAGTTTGTAGATTCTTACTACATTTCCTGCTGTTTTCAATCACGGACATGACCCGTGAAAAGCAGGGAAATGACCAGAAAACTGATAATATTTACAACTCCGGCCACTTTAGCGAGCGTTTTGACTTGAATTTGCTTTCAAATATTAGGAATTCATGTTTATACAGCTCACCATTAGTGTAGAAAGACTGTAAGTGAGGACTATACTGCTAATGTTTACAATTGAGGCCGAATTTCTCTAGCGTCTTTTTGGTGAATCAGTTACTATCCTGCCGGTTCCATTTCATACTTGTAAGAAAACTATCTAATTGTGGTAAAACTCTTAAAATACGCAATTAGAGTTTCCAGAAATGATTAAAAACTTATAAGAAACCCTTGAAATAAAAGTTAGTAGATTCTTACTACATTTCCTGCTCTTTTCTATCACGGACATTACACGTGAAAAGCAGAAAAATGACCAGAAAACTGATAATATTTACAACTCCGGCCACTTTAGCGAGCATTTTGACTTGAATTTGTTTTCAAATATTAGGAATTCATGCTTACAAAGCTCACCATTAGTGTAGAAAGACTGTAAGTGAGGACTATACTGCTAATGTTTACAATTGAGGCCGAATTTCTCCAGCGTCTTTTTGGTGAATCAGTTACTATCCTGCCGGTTCCATTACATACTTGTAAGAAAACTGTCTAATTGTGGTAACACTTTTAAAATACACAATTAGAGTTTCCAGAAATGATTAAAAACTTATAAGAAACCCTTGAAATAAAAGTTTGTAGATTCTTACTACATTTCCTGCTGTATTCAATCACGGACATGACCCGTGAAAAGCAGGGAAATGACCAGAAAACTGATAATATTTACAACTCCGGCCACTTTAGCGAGCGTTTTGACTTGAATTTGCTTTCAAATATTAGGAATTCATGTTTATACAGCTCACCATTAGTGTAGAAAGACTGTAAGTGAGGACTATACTGCTAATGTTTACAATTGAGGCCGAATTTCTCTAGCGTCTTTTTGGTGAATCAGTTAATATCCTGCCGCTTCCATTACATACTTGTAAGAAAACTGTCTAATTGTGGTAAAACTTTTAAAATACACAATTAGAGTTTCCAGAAATGATTAAAAACTTATAAGAAACCCTTGAAATAAAAGTTTGTAGATTCTTACTACATTTCCTGCTGTTTTCAATCATGGACATGACCCGTGAAAAGCAGGGAAATGACCAGAAAACTGATAATATTTACAACTCCGGCCACTTTAGCGAGCGTTTTGACTTGAATTTGCTTTCAAATATTAGGAATTCATGTTTATACAGCTCACCATTAGTGTAGAAAGACTGTAAGTGAGGACTATACTGCTAATGTTTACAATTGAGGCCGAATTTCTCTAGCGTCTTTTTGGTGAATCAGTTACTATCCTGCCGGTTCCATTACATACTTGTAAGAAAACTATCTAATTGTGGTAAAACTCTTAAAATACGCAATTAGAGTTTCCAGAAATGATTAAAAACTTATAAGAAACCCTTGAAATAAAAGTTAGTAGATTCTTACTACATTTCCTGCTCTTTTCAATCACGGACATTACACGTGAAAAGCAGAAAAATGACCAGAGAACTGATAATATTTACAACTCCGGCCACTTTAGCGAGCATTTTGACTTGAATTTGTTTTCAAATATTAGGAATTCATGCTTACAAAGCTCACAATTAGTGTAGAAAGACTGTAAGTGAGGACTATACTGCTAATGTTTACAATTGAGGCCGAATTTCTCTAGCGTCTTTTTGGTGAATCAGTTACTATCCTGCCGGTTCCATTACATACTTGTAAGAAAACTGTCTAATTGTGGTAAAACTTTTTAAATACACAATTAGAGTTTCCAGAAATGATTAAAAACTTATAAGAAACCCTTGAAATAAAAGTTTGTAGATTCTTACTACATTTCCTGCTGTATTCAATCACGGACATGACCCGTGAAAAGCAGGGAAATGACCAGAAAACTGATAATATTTACAACTCCGGCCACTTTAGCGAGCGTTTTGACTTGAATTTGCTTTCAAATATTAGGAATTCATGTTTATACAGCTCACCATTAGTGTAGAAAGACTGTAAGTGAGGACTATACTGCTAATGTTTACAATTGAGGCCGAATTTCTCTAGCGTCTTTTTGGTGAATCAGTTACTATCCTGCCGGTTCCATTTCATACTTGTAAGAAAACTATCTAATTGTGGTAAAACTCTTAAAATACGCAATTAGAGTTTCCAGAAATGATTAAAAACTTATAAGAAACCCTTGAAATAAAAGTTAGTAGATTCTTACTACATTTCCTGCTCTTTTCAATCACGGACATTACACGTGAAAAGCAGAAAAATGACCAGAAAACTGATAATATTTACAACTCCGGCCACTTTAGCGAGCATTTTGACTTGAATTTGTTTTAAAATATTAGGAATTCATGCTTACAAAGCTCACCATTAGTGTAGAAAGACTGTAAGTGAGGACTATACTGCTAATGTTTACAATTGAGGCCGAATTTCTCTAGCGTTTTTTTGGTGAATCAGTTACTATCCTGCCGGTTCCATTACATACTTGTAAGAAAACTGTCTAATTGTGGTAACACTTTTAAAATACACAATTAGAGTTTCCAGAAATGATTAAAAACTTATAAGAAACCCTTGAAATAAAAGTTTGTAGATTCTTACTACATTTCCTGCTGTATTCAATCACGGACATGACCCGTGAAAAGCAGGGAAATGACCAGAAAACTGATAATATTTACAACTCCGGCCACTTTAGCGAGCGTTTTGACTTGAATTTGCTTTCAAATATTAGGAATTCATGTTTATACAGCTCACCATTAGTGTAGAAAGACTGTAAGTGAGGACTATACTGCTAATGTTTACAATTGAGGCCGAATTTCTCTAGCGTCTTTTTGGTGAATCAGTTAATATCCTGCCGGTTCCATTACATACTTGTAAGAAAACTGTCTAATTGTGGTAAAACTTTTAAAATACACAATTAGAGTTTCCAGAAATGATTAAAAACTTATAAGAAACCCTTGAAATAAAAGTTTGTAGATTCT
The DNA here is from genome assembly GCF_964212035.1 of Myotis nattereri. Taxonomy (NCBI): domain Eukaryota; kingdom Metazoa; phylum Chordata; class Mammalia; order Chiroptera; family Vespertilionidae; genus Myotis; species Myotis nattereri. The sequence goes on along the minus strand of NW_027669650.1, from coordinate 29,627 downwards.
TACTACATTTCCTGCTGTTTTCAATCACGGACATGACCCGTGAAAAGCAGGGAAATGACCAGAAAACTGATAATATTTACAACTCCGGCCACTTTAGCGAGCGTTTTGACTTGAATTTGCTTTCAAATATTAGGAATTCATGTTTATACAGCTCACCATTAGTGTAGAAAGACTGTAAGTGAGGACTATACTGCTAATGTTTACAATTGAGGCCGAATTTCTCTAGCGTCTTTTTGGTGAATCAGTTACTATCCTGCCGGTTCCATTACATACTTGTAAGAAAACTATCTAATTGTGGTAAAACTCGTAAAATACGCAATTAGAGTTTCCAGAAATGATTAAAAACTTATAAGAAACCCTTGAAATAAAAGTTAGTAGATTCTTACTACATTTCCTGCTCTTTTCAATCACGGACATTACACGTGAAAAGCAGAAAAATGACCAGAAAACTGATAATATTTACAACTCCGGCCACTTTAGCGAGCATTTTGACTTGAATTTGTTTTCAAATATTAGGAATTCATGCTTACAAAGCTCACAATTAGTGTAGAAAGACTGTAAGTGAGGACTATACTGCTAATGTTTACAATTGAGGCCGAATTTCTCTAGCGTCTTTTTGGTGAATCAGTTACTATCCTGCCGGTTCCATTACATACTTGTAAGAAAACTGTCTAATTGTGGTAAAACTTTTTAAATACACAATTAGAGTTTCCAGAAATGATTAAAAACTTATAAGAAACCCTTGAAATAAAAGTTTGTAGATTCTTACTACATTTCCTGCTGTATTCAATCACGGACATGACCCGTGAAAAGCAGGGAAATGACCAGAAAACTGATAATATTTACAACTCCGGCCACTTTAGCGAGCGTTTTGACTTGAATTTGCTTTCAAATATTAGGAATTCATGTTTATACAGCTCACCATTAGTGTAGAAAGACTGTAAGTGAGGACTATACTGCTAATGTTTACAATTGAGGCCGAATTTCTCTAGCGTCTTTTTGGTGAATCAGTTACTATCCTGCCGGTTCCATTTCATACTTGTAAGAAAACTATCTAATTGTGGTAAAACTCTTAAAATACGCAATTAGAGTTTCCAGAAATGATTAAAAACTTATAAGAAACCCTTGAAATAAAAGTTAGTAGATTCTTACTACATTTCCTGCTCTTTTCAATCACGGACATTACACGTGAAAAGCAGAAAAATGACCAGAAAACTGATAATATTTACAACTCCGGCCACTTTAGCGAGCATTTTGACTTGAATTTGTTTTCAAATATTAGGAATTCATGCTTACAAAGCTCACCATTAGTGTAGAAAGACTGTAAGTGAGGACTATACTGCTAATGTTTACAATTGAGGCCGAATTTCTCTAGCGTCTTTTTGGTGAATCAGTTACTATCCTGCCGGTTCCATTACATACTTGTAAGAAAACTGTCTAATTGTGGTAACACTTTTAAAATACACAATTAGAGTTTCCAGAAATGATTAAAAACTTATAAGAAACCCTTGAAATAAAAGTTTGTAGATTCTTACTACATTTCCTGCTGTATTCAATCACGGACATGACCCGTGAAAAGCAGGGAAATGACCAGAAAACTGATAATATTTACAACTCCGGCCACTTTAGCGAGCGTTTTGACTTGAATTTGCTTTCAAATATTAGGAATTCATGTTTATACAGCTCACCATTAGTGTAGAAAGACTGTAAGTGAGGACTATACTGCTAATGTTTACAATTGAGGCCGAATTTCTCTAGCGTCTTTTTGGTGAATCAGTTAATATCCTGCCGGTTCCATTACATACTTGTAAGAAAACTGTCTAATTGTGGTAAAACTTTTAAAATACACAATTAGAGTTTCCAGAAATGATTAAAAACTTATAAGAAACCCTTGAAATAAAAGTTTGTAGATTCTTACTACATTTCCTGCTGTTTTCAATCACGGACATGACCCGTGAAAAGCAGGGAAATGACCAGAAAACTGATAATATTTACAACTCCGGCCACTTTAGCGAGCGTTTTGACTTGAATTTGCTTTCAAATATTAGGAATTCATGTTTATACAGCTCACCATTAGTGTAGAAAGACTGTAAGTGAGGACTATACTGCTAATGTTTACAATTGAGGCCGAATTTCTCTAGCGTCTTTTTGGTGAATCAGTTACTATCCTGCCGGTTCCATTACATACTTGTAAGAAAACTATCTAATTGTGGTAAAACTCGTAAAATACGCAATTAGAGTTTCTAGAAATGATTAAAAACTTATAAGAAACCCTTGAAATAAAAGTTAGTAGATTCTTACTACATTTCCTGCTCTTTTCAATCACGGACATTACACGTGAAAAGCAGAAAAATGACCAGAAAACTGATAATATTTACAACTCCGGCCACTTTAGCGAGCATTTTGACTTGAATTTGTTTTCAAATATTAGGAATTCATGCTTACAAAGCTCACCATTAGTGTAGAAAGACTGTAAGTGAGGACTATACTGCTAATGTTTACAATTGAGGCCGAATTTCTCTAGCGTCTTTTTGGTGAATCAGTTACTATCCTGCCGGTTCCATTACATACTTGTAAGAAAACTGTCTAATTGTGGTAAAACTTTTTAAATACACAATTAGAGTTTCCAGAAATGATTAAAAACTTCTAGGAAACCCTTGAAATAAAAGTTTGTAGATTCTTACTACATTTCCTGCTGTATTCAATCACGGACATGACCCGTGAAAAGCAGGGAAATGACCAGAAAACTGATAATATTTACAACTCCGGCCACTTTAGCGAGCGTTTTGACTTGAATTTGCTTTCAAATATTAGGAATTCATGTTTATACAGCTCACCATTAGTGTAGAAAGACTGTAAGTGAGGACTATACTGCTAATGTTTACAATTGAGGCCGAATTTCTCTAGCGTCTTTTTCGTGAATCAGTTAATATCCTGCCGGTTCCATTACATACTTGTAAGAAAACTGTCTAATTGTGGTAAAACTTTTAAAATACACAATTAGAGTTTCCAGAAATGATTAAAAACTTATAAGAAACCCTTGAAATAAAAGTTTGTAGATTCTTACTACATTTCCTGCTGTTTTCAATCACGGACATGACCCGTGAAAAGCAGGGAAATGACCAGAAAACTGATAATATTTACAACTCCGGCCACTTTAGCGAGCGTTTTGACTTGAATTTGCTTTCAAATATTAGGAATTCATGTTTATACAGCTCACCATTAGTGTAGAAAGACTGTAAGTGAGGACTATACTGCTAATGTTTACAATTGAGGCCGAATTTCTCTAGCGTCTTTTTGGTGAATCAGTTACTATCCTGCCGGTTCCATTACATACTTGTAAGAAAACTATCTAATTGTGGTAAAATTCTTAAAATACGCAATTAGAGTTTCCAGAAATGATTAAAAACTTATAAGAAACCCTTGAAATAAAAGTTAGTAGATTCTTACTACATTTCCTGCTCTTTTCAATCACGGACATTACACGTGAAAAGCAGAAAAATGACCAGAAAACTGATAATATTTACAACTCCGGCCACTTTAGCGAGCATTTTGACTTGAATTTGTTTTCAAATATTAGGAATTCATGCTTACAAAGCTCACAATTAGTGTAGAAAGACTGTAAGTGAGGACTATACTGCTAATGTTTACAATTGAGGCCGAATTTCTCTAGCGTCTTTTTGGTGAATCAGTTACTATCCTGCCGGTTCCATTACATACTTGTAAGAAAACTGTCCAATTGTGGTAAAACTTTTTAAATACTCAATTAGAGTTTCCAGAAATGATTAAAAACTTATAAGAAACCCTTGAAATAAAAGTTTGTAGATTCTTACTACATTTCCTGCTGTATTCAATCACGGACATGACCCGTGAAAAGCAGGGAAATGACCAGAAAACTGATAATATTTACAACTCCGGCCACTTTAGCGAGCGTTTTGACTTGAATTTGCTTTCAAATATTAGGAATTCATGTTTATACAGCTCACCATTAGTGTAGAAAGACTGTAAGTGAGGACTATACTGCTAATGTTTACAATTGAGGCCGAATTTCTCTAGCGTCTTTTTGGTGAATCAGTTACTATCCTGCCGGTTCCATTACATACTTGTAAGAAAACTATCTAATTGTGGTAAAACTCGTAAAATACGCAATTAGAGTTTCCAGAAATGATTAAAAACTTATAAGAAACCTTGAAATAAAAGTTAGTAGATTCTTACTACATTTCCTGCTCTTTTCAATCACGGACATTACCCGTGGAAAGCAGAAAAATGACCAGAAAACTGATAATATTTACAACTCCGGCCACTTTAGCGAGCGTTTTGACTTGAATTTGTTTTCAAATATTAGGAATTCATGTTTACACAGCTCACCATTAGTGTAGAAAGACTGTAAGTGAGGACTATCCTGCTAATGTTTACAATTGAGGCCGAATTTCTCTAGCGTCTTTTTGGTGAATCAGTTAATATCCTGCCGGTTCCATTACATACTTGTAAGAAAACTGTCTAATTGTGGTAAAACTTTTAAAATACACAATTAGAGTTTCCAGAAATGATTAAAAACTTATAAGAAACCCTTGAAATAAAAGTTTGTAGATTCTTACTACATTTCCTGCTGTTTTCAATCACGGACATGACCCGTGAAAAGCAGGGAAATGACCAGAAAACTGATAATATTTACAACTCCGGCCACTTTAGCGAGCGTTTTGACTTGAATTTGCTTTCAAATATTAGGAATTCATGTTTATACAGCTCACCATTAGTGTAGAAAGACTGTAAGTGAGGACTATACTGCTAATGTTTACAATTGAGGCCGAATTTCTCTAGCGTCTTTTTGGTGAATCAGTTACTATCCTGCCGGTTCCATTTCATACTTGTAAGAAAACTATCTAATTGTGGTAAAACTCTTAAAATACGCAATTAGAGTTTCCAGAAATGATTAAAAACTTATAAGAAACCCTTGAAATAAAAGTTAGTAGATTCTTACTACATTTCCTGCTCTTTTCAATCACGGACATTACACGTGAAAAGCAGAAAAATGACCAGAAAACTGATAATATTTACAACTCCGGCCACTTTAGCGAGCATTTTGACTTGAATTTGTTTTCAAATATTAGGAATTCATGCTTACAAAGCTCACCATTAGTGTAGAAAGACTGTAAGTGAGGACTATACTGCTAATGTTTACAATTGAGGCCGAATTTCTCTAGCGTCTTTTTGGTGAATCAGTTACTATCCTGCCGGTTCCATTACATACTTGTAAGAAAACTGTCTAATTGTGGTAACACTTTTAAAATACACAATTAGAGTTTCCAGAAATGATTAAAAACTTATAAGAAACCCTTGAAATAAAAGTTTGTAGATTCTTACTACATTTCCTGCTCTTTTCAATCACAGACATTACCCGTGGAAAGCAGAAAAATGACCAGAAAACTGATAATATTTACAACTCCGGCCACTTTAGCGAGCATTTTGACTTGAATTTGTTTTGAAATATTAGGAATTCATGTTTACACAGCTCACCATTAGTGTAGAAAGACTGTAAGTGAGGACTATACTGCTAATGTTTACAATTGAGGCCGAATTTCTCTAGCGTCTTTTTGGTGAATCAGTTAATATCCTGCCGGTTCCATTACATACTTGTAAGAAAACTGTCTAATTGTGGTAAAACTTTTAAAAAACACAATTAGAGTTTCCAGAAATGATTAAAAACTTATAAGAAACCCTTGAAATAAAAGTTTGTAGATTCTTACTACATTTCCTGCTGTTTTCAATCACGGACATGACCCGTGAAAAGCAGGTAAATGACCAGAAAACTGATAATATTTACAACTCCGGCCACTTTAGCGAGCGTTTTGACTTGAATTTGCTTTCAAATATTAGGAATTCATGTTTATACAGCTCACCATTAGTGTAGAAAGACTGTAAGTGAGGACTATACTGCTAATGTTTACAATTGAGGCCGAATTTCTCTAGCGTCTTTTTGGTGAATCAGTTACTATCCTGCCGGTTCCATTACATACTTGTAAGAAAACTATCTAATTGTGGTAAAACTCTTAAAATACGCAATTAGAGTTTCCAGAAATGATTAAAAACTTATAAGAAACCCTTGAAATAAAAGTTAGTAGATTCTTACTACATTTCCTGCTCTTTTCAATCACGGACATTACACGTGAAAAGCAGAAAAATGACCAGAAAACTGATAATATTTACAACTCCGGCCACTTTAGCGAGCATTTTGACTTGAATTTGTTTTCAAATATTAGGAATTCATGCTTACAAAGCTCACCATTAGTGTAGAAAGACTGTAAGTGAGGACTATACTGCTAATGTTTACAATTGAGGCCGAATTTCTCTAGCGTCTTTTTGGTGAATCAGTTACTATCCTGCCGGTTCCATTACATACTTGTAAGAAAACTGTCTAATTGTGGTAAAACTTTTAAAATACACAATTAGAGTTTCCAGAAATGATTAAAAACTTATAAGAAACCCTTGAAATAAAAGTTTGTAGATTCTTACTACATTTCCTGCTGTTTTCAATCACGGACATGACCCGTGAAAAGCAGGGAAATGACCAGAAAACTGATAATATTTACAACTCCGGCCACTTTAGCGAGCGTTTTGACTTGAATTTGCTTTCAAATATTAGGAATTCATGTTTATACAGCTCACCATTAGTGTAGAAAGACTGTAAGTGAGGACTATACTGCTAATGTTTACAATTGAGGCCGAATTTCTCTAGCGTCTTTTTGGTGAATCAGTTACTATCCTGCCGGTTCCATTACATACTTGTAAGAAAACTATCTAATTGTGGTAAAACTCTTAAAATACGCAATTAGAGTTTCCAGAAATGATTAAAAACTTATAAGAAACCCTTGAAATAAAAGTTAGTAGATTCTTACTACATTTCCTGCTCTTTTCAATCACGGACATTACACGTGAAAAGCAGAAAAATGACCAGAAAACTGATAATATTTACAACTCCGGCCACTTTAGCGAGCGTTTTGACTTGAATTTGTTTTCAAATATTAGGAATTCATGCTTACAAAGCTCACCATTAGTGTAGAAAGACTGTAAGTGAGGACTATACTGCTAATGTTTACAATTGAGGCCGAATTTCTCTAGCGTCTTTTTGGTGAATCAGTTGCTATCCTGCCGGTTCCATTACATACTTGTAAGAAAACGGTCTAATTGTGGTAACACTTTTAAAATACACAATTAGAGTTTCCAGAAATGATTAAAAACTTATAAGAAACCCTTGAAATAAAAGTTTGTAGATTCTTACTACATTTCCTGCTGTATTCAATCACGGACATGACCCGTGAAAAGCAGGGAAATGACCAGAAAACTGATAATATTTACAACTCCGGCCACTTTAGCGAGCGTTTTGACTTGAATTTGCTTTCAAATATTAGGAATTCATGTTTATACAGCTCACCATTAGTGTAGAAAGACTGTAAGTGAGGAATATACTGCTAATGTTTACAATTGAGGCCGAATTTCTCTAGCGTCTTTTTGGTGAATCAGTTAATATCCTGCCGGTTCCATTACATACTTGTAAGAAAACTGTCTAATTGTGGTAAAACTTTTAAAATACACAATTAGAGTTTCCAGAAATGATTAAAAACTTATAAGAAACCCTTGAAATAAAAGTTTGTAAATTCTTACTACATTTCCTGCTGTTTTCAATCACGGACATGACCCGTGAAAAGCAGGGAAATGACCAGAAAACTGATAATATTTACAACTCCGGCCACTTTAGCGAGCGTTTTGACTTGAATTTGCTTTCAAATATTAGGAATTCATGTTTATACAGCTCACCATTAGTGTAGAAAGACTGTAAGTGAGGACTATACTGCTAATGTTTACAATTGAGGCCGAATTTCTCTAGCGTCTTTTTGGTGAATCAGTTACTATCCTGCCGGTTCCATTACATACTTGTAAGAAAACTATCTAATTGTGGTAAAACTCTTAAAATACGCAATTAGAGTTTCCAGAAATGATTAAAAACTTATAAGAAACCCTTGAAATAAAAGTTAGTAGATTCTTACTACATTTCCTGCTCTTTTCAATCACGGACATTACACGTGAAAAGCAGAAAAATGACCAGAAAACTGATAATATTTACAACTCCGGCCACTTTAGCGAGCGTTTTGACTTGAATTTGTTTTCAAATATTAGGAATTCATGCTTACAAAGCTCACCATTAGTGTAGAAAGACTGTAAGTGAGGACTATACTGCTAATGTTTACAATTGAGGCCGAATTTCTCTAGCGTCTTTTTGGTGAATCAGTTGCTATCCTGCCGGTTCCATTACATACTTGTAAGAAAACGGTCTAATTGTGGTAACACTTTTAAAATACACAATTAGAGTTTCCAGAAATGATTAAAAACTTATAAGAAACCCTTGAAATAAAAGTTTGTAGATTCTTACTACATTTCCTGCTGTATTCAATCACGGACATGACCCGTGAAAAGCAGGGAAATGACCAGAAAACTGATAATATTTACAACTCCGGCCACTTTAGCGAGCGTTTTGACTTGAATTTGCTTTCAAATATTAGGAATTCATGTTTATACAGCTCACCATTAGTGTAGAAAGACTGTAAGTGAGGAATATACTGCTAATGTTTACAATTGAGGCCGAATTTCTCTAGCGTCTTTTTGGTGAATCAGTTAATATCCTGCCGGTTCCATTACATACTTGTAAGAAAACTGTCTAATTGTGGTAAAACTTTTAAAATACACAATTAGAGTTTCCAGAAATGATTAAAAACTTATAAGAAACCCTTGAAATAAAAGTTTGTAAATTCTTACTACATTTCCTGCTGTTTTCAATCACGGACATGACCCGTGAAAAGCAGGGAAATGACCAGAAAACTGATAATATTTACAACTCCGGCCACTTTAGCGAGCGTTTTGACTTGAATTTGTTTTCAAATATTAGGAATTCATGTTTATACAGCTCACCATTAGTGTAGAAAGACTGTAAGTGAGGACTATACTGCTAATGTTTACAATTGAGGCCGAATTTCTCTAGCGTCTTTTTGGTGAATCAGTTACTATCCTGCCGGTTCCATTACATACTTGTAAGAAAACTATCTAATTGTGGTAAAACTTTTAAAATACGCAATTAGAGTTTCCAGAAATGATTAAAACCTTATAAGAAACCCTTGAAATAAAAGTTAGTAGATTCTTACTACATTTCCTGCTCTTTTCAATCACGGACATTACACGTGAAAAGCAGAAAAATGACCAGAAAACTGATAATATTTACAACTCCGGCCACTTTAGCGAGCATTTTGACTTGAATTTGTTTTCAAATATTAGGAATTCATGCTTACAAAGCTCACAATTACTGTAGAAAGACTGTAAGTGAGGACTATACTGCTAATGTTTACAATTGAGGCCGAATTTCTCTAGCGTCTTTTTGGTGAATCAGTTACTATCCTGCCGGTTCCATTACATACTTGTAAGAAAACTGTCTAATTGTGGTAAAACTTTTAAAATACACAATTAGAGTTTCCAGAAATGATTAAAAACTTATAAGAAACCCTTGAAATAAAAGTTTGTAGATTCTTACTACATTTCCTGCTGTATTCAATCACGGACATGACCCGTGAAAAGCAGGGAAATGACCAGAAAACTGATAATATTTACAACTCCGGCCACTTTAGCGAGCGTTTTGACTTGAATTTGCTTTCAAATATTAGGAATTCATGTTTATACAGCTCACCATTAGTGTAGAAAGACTGTAAGTGAGGACTATACTGCTAATGTTTACAATTGAGGCCGAATTTCTCTAGCGTCTTTTTGGTGAATCAGTTACTATCCTGCCGGTTCCATTACATACTTGTAAGAAAACTATCTAATTGTGGTAAAACTCGTAAAATACGCAATTAGAGTTTCCAGAAATGATTAAAAACTTATAAGAAACCTTGAAATAAAAGTTAGTAGATTCTTACTACATTTCCTGCTCTTTTCAATCACGGACATTACCCGTGGAAAGCAGAAAAATGACCAGAAAACTGATAATATTTACAACTCCGGCCACTTTAGCGAGCGTTTTGACTTGAATTTGTTTTCAAATATTAGGAATTCATGTTTACACAGCTCACCATTAGTGTAGAAAGACTGTAAGTGAGGACTATACTGCTAATGTTTACAATTGAGGCCGAATTTCTCTAGCGTCTTTTTGGTGAATCAGTTACTATCCTGCCGGTTCCATTACATACTTGTAAGAAAACTGTCTAATTGTGGTAAAACTTTTAAAATACACAATTAGAGTTTCCAGAAATGATTAAAAACTTATAAGAAACCCTTGAAATAAAAGTTTGTAGATTCTTACTACATTTCCTGCTGTTTTCAATCACGGACATGACCCGTGAAAAGCAGGGAAATGACCAGAAAACTGATAATATTTACAACTCCGGCCACTTTAGCGAGCGTTTTGACTTGAATTTGCTTTCAAATATTAGGAATTCATGTTTATACAGCTCACCATTAGTGTAGAAAGACTGTAAGTGAGGACTATACTGCTAATGTTTACAATTGAGGCCGAATTTCTCTAGCGTCTTTTTGGTGAATCAGTTACTATCCTGCCGGTTCCATTTCATACTTGTAAGAAAACTATCTAATTGTGGTAAAACTCTTAAAATACGCAATTAGAGTTTCCAGAAATTATTAAAAACTTATAAGAAACCCTTGAAATAAAAGTTAGTAGATTCTTACTACATTTCCTGCTCTTTTCAATCACGGACATTACACGTGAAAAGCAGAAAAATGACCAGAAAACTGATAATATTTACAACTCCGGCCACTTTAGCGAGCATTTTGACTTGAATTTGTTTTCAAATATTAGGAATTCATGCTTACAAAGCTCACCATTAGTGTAGAAAGACTGTAAGTGAGGACTATACTGCTAATGTTTACAATTGAGGCCGAATTTCTCTAGCGTCTTTTTGGTGAATCAGTTACTATCCTGCCGGTTCCATTACATACTTGTAAGAAAACTGTCTAATTGTGGTAACACTTTTAAAATACACAATTAGAGTTTCCAGAAATGATTAAAAACTTATAAGAAACCCTTGAAATAAAAGTTTGTAGATTCTTACTACATTTCCTGCTGTATTCAATCACGGACATGACCCGTGAAAAGCAGGGAAATGACCAGAAAACTGATAATATTTACAACTCCGGCCACTTTAGCGAGCGTTTTGACTTGAATTTGCTTTCAAATATTAGGCATTCATGTTTATACAGCTCACCATTAGTGTAGAAAGACTGTAAGTGAGGACTATACTGCTAATGTTTACAATTGAGGCCGAATTTCTCTAGCGTCTTTTTGGTGAATCAGTTACTATCCTGCCGGTTCCTTTACATACTTGTAAGAAAACTATCTAATTGTGGTAAAACTCTTAAAATACGCAATTAGAGTTTCCAGAAATGATTAAAAACTTATAAGAAACCCTTGAAATAAAAGTTAGTAGATTCTTACTACATTTCCTGCTCTTTTCAATCACGGACATTACCCGTGAAAAGCAGAAAAATGACCAGAAAACTGATAATATTTACAACTCCGGCCACTTTAGCGAGCATTTTGACTTGAATTTGTTTTCAAATATTAGGAATTCATGCTTACAAAGCTCACCATTAGTGTAGAAAGACTGTAAGTGAGGACTATACTGCTAATGTTTACAATTGAGGCCGAATTTCTCTAGCGTCTTTTTGGTGAATCAGTTAATATCCTGCCGGTTCCATTACATACTTGTAAGAAAACTGTCTAATTGTGGTAAAACTTTTAAAATACACAATTAGAGTTTCCAGAAATGATTAAAAACTTATAAGAAACCCTTGAAATAAAAGTTTGTAAATTCTTACTACATTTCCTGCTGTTTTCAATCACGGACATGACCCGTGAAAAGCAGGGAAATGACCAGAAAACTGATAATATTTACAACTCCGGCCACTTTAGCGAGCGTTTTGACTTGAATTTGTTTTCAAATATTAGGAATTCATGTTTATACAGCTCACCATTAGTGTAGAAAGACTGTAAGTGAGGACTATACTGCTAATGTTTACAATTGAGGCCGAATTTCTCTAGCGTCTTTTTGGTGAATCAGTTACTATCCTGCCGGTTCCATTACATACTTGTAAGAAAACTATCTAATTGTGGTAAAACTTTTAAAATACGCAATTAGAGTTTCCAGAAATGATTAAAACCTTATAAGAAACCCTTGAAATAAAAGTTAGTAGATTCTTACTACATTTCCTGCTCTTTTCAATCACGGACATTACACGTGAAAAGCAGAAAAATGACCAGAAAACTGATAATATTTACAACTCCGGCCACTTTAGCGAGCATTTTGACTTGAATTTGTTTTCAAATATTAGGAATTCATGCTTACAAAGCTCACAATTACTGTAGAAAGACTGTAAGTGAGGACTATACTGCTAATGTTTACAATTGAGGCCGAATTTCTCTAGCGTCTTTTTGGTGAATCAGTTACTATCCTGCCGGTTCCATTACATACTTGTAAGAAAACTGTCTAATTGTGGTAAAACTTTTAAAATACACAATTAGAGTTTCCAGAAATGATTAAAAACTTATAAGAAACCCTTGAAATAAAAGTTTGTAGATTCTTACTACATTTCCTGCTGTATTCAATCACGGACATGACCCGTGAAAAGCAGGGAAATGACCAGAAAACTGATAATATTTACAACTCCGGCCACTTTAGCGAGCGTTTTGACTTGAATTTGCTTTCAAATATTAGGAATTCATGTTTATACAGCTCACCATTAGTGTAGAAAGACTGTAAGTGAGGACTATACTGCTAATGTTTACAATTGAGGCCGAATTTCTCTAGCGTCTTTTTGGTGAATCAGTTACTATCCTGCCGGTTCCATTACATACTTGTAAGAAAACTATCTAATTGTGGTAAAACTCGTAAAATACGCAATTAGAGTTTCCAGAAATGATTAAAAACTTATAAGAAACCTTGAAATAAAAGTTAGTAGATTCTTACTACATTTCCTGCTCTTTTCAATCACGGACATTACCCGTGGAAAGCAGAAAAATGACCAGAAAACTGATAATATTTACAACTCCGGCCACTTTAGCGAGCGTTTTGACTTGAATTTGTTTTCAAATATTAGGAATTCATGTTTACACAGCTCACCATTAGTGTAGAAAGACTGTAAGTGAGGACTATACTGCTAATGTTTACAATTGAGGCCGAATTTCTCTAGCGTCTTTTTGGTGAATCAGTTACTATCCTGCCGGTTCCATTACATACTTGTAAGAAAACTGTCTAATTGTGGTAAAACTTTTAAAATACACAATTAGAGTTTCCAGAAATGATTAAAAACTTATAAGAAACCCTTGAAATAAAAGTTTGTAGATTCTTACTACATTTCCTGCTGTTTTCAATCACGGACATGACCCGTGAAAAGCAGGGAAATGACCAGAAAACTGATAATATTTACAACTCCGGCCACTTTAGCGAGCGTTTTGACTTGAATTTGCTTTCAAATATTAGGAATTCATGTTTATACAGCTCACCATTAGTGTAGAAAGACTGTAAGTGAGGACTATACTGCTAATGTTTACAATTGAGGCCGAATTTCTCTAGCGTCTTTTTGGTGAATCAGTTACTATCCTGCCGGTTCCATTTCATACTTGTAAGAAAACTATCTAATTGTGGTAAAACTCTTAAAATACGCAATTAGAGTTTCCAGAAATTATTAAAAACTTATAAGAAACCCTTGAAATAAAAGTTAGTAGATTCTTACTACATTTCCTGCTCTTTTCAATCACGGACATTACACGTGAAAAGCAGAAAAATGACCAGAAAACTGATAATATTTACAACTCCGGCCACTTTAGCGAGCATTTTGACTTGAATTTGTTTTCAAATATTAGGAATTCATGCTTACAAAGCTCACCATTAGTGTAGAAAGACTGTAAGTGAGGACTATACTGCTAATGTTTACAATTGAGGCCGAATTTCTCTAGCGTCTTTTTGGTGAATCAGTTACTATCCTGCCGGTTCCATTACATACTTGTAAGAAAACTGTCTAATTGTGGTAACACTTTTAAAATACACAATTAGAGTTTCCAGAAATGATTAAAAACTTATAAGAAACCCTTGAAATAAAAGTTTGTAGATTCTTACTACATTTCCTGCTGTATTCAATCACGGACATGACCCGTGAAAAGCAGGGAAATGACCAGAAAACTGATAATATTTACAACTCCGGCCACTTTAGCGAGCGTTTTGACTTGAATTTGCTTTCAAATATTAGGCATTCATGTTTATACAGCTCACCATTAGTGTAGAAAGACTGTAAGTGAGGACTATACTGCTAATGTTTACAATTGAGGCCGAATTTCTCTAGCGTCTTTTTGGTGAATCAGTTACTATCCTGCCGGTTCCTTTACATACTTGTAAGAAAACTATCTAATTGTGGTAAAACTCTTAAAATACGCAATTAGAGTTTCCAGATATGATTAAAAACTTATAAGAAACCCTTGAAATAAAAGTTAGTAGATTCTTACTACATTTCCTGCTCTTTTCAATCACGGACATTACCCGTGAAAAGCAGAAAAATGACCAGAAAACTGATAATATTTACAACTCCGGCCACTTTAGCGAGCATTTTGACTTGAATTTGTTTTCAAATATTAGGAATTCATGCTTACAAAGCTCACCATTAGTGTAGAAAGACTGTAAGTGAGGACTATACTGCTAATGTTTACAATTGAGGCCGAATTTCTCTAGCGTCTTTTTGGTGAATCAGTTACTATCCTGCCGGTTCCATTACATACTTGTAAGAAAACTGTCTAATTGTGGTAAAACTTTTTAAATACACAATTAGAGTTTCCAGAAATGATTAAAAACTTATAAGAAACCCTTGAAATAAAAGTTTGTAGATTCTTACTACATTTCCTGCTGTTTTCAATCACGGACATGACCCGTGAAAAGCAGGGAAATGACCAGAAAACTGATAATATTTACAACTCCGGCCACTTTAGCGAGCGTTTTGACTTGAATTTGCTTTCAAATATTAGGAATTCATGTTTATACAGCTCACCATTAGTGTAGAAAGACTGTAAGTGAGGACTATACTGCTAATGTTTACAATTGAGGCCGAATTTCTCTAGCGTCGTTTTGGTGAATCAGTTACTATCCTGCCGGTTCCATTACATACTTGTAAGAAAACTATCTAATTGTGGTAAAACTCTTAAAATACGCAATTAGAGTTTCCAGAAATGATTAAAAACTTATAAGAAACCCTTGAAATAAAAGTTAGTAGATTCTTACTACATTTCCTGCTCTTTTCAATCACGGACATTACACGTGAAAAGCAGAAAAATGACCAGAAAACTGATAATATTTACAACTCCGGCCACTTTAGCGAGCATTTTGACTTGAATTTGTTTTCAAATATTAGGAATTCATGCTTACAAAGCTCACCATTAGTGTAGAAAGACTGTAAGTGAGGACTATACTGCTAATGTTTACAATTGAGGCCGAATTTCTCTAGCGTCTTTTTGGTGAATCAGTTACTATCCTGACGGTTCCATTACATACTTGTAAGAAAACTGTCTAATTGTGGTAACACTTTTAAAATACACAATTAGAGTTTCCAGAAATGATTAAAAACTTATAAGAAACCCTTGAAATAAAAGTTTGTAGATTCTTACTACATTTCCTGCTGTTTTCAATCACGGACATGACCCGTGAAAAGCAGGGAAATGACCAGAAAACTGATAATATTTACAACTCCGGCCACTTTAGCGAGCGTTTTGACTTGAATTTGCTTTCAAATATTAGGAATTCATGTTTATACAGCTCACCATTAGTGTAGAAAGACTGTAAGTGAGGACTATACTGCTAATGTTTACAATTGAGGCCGAATTTCTCTAGCGTCTTTTTGGTGAATCAGTTACTATCCTGCCGGTTCCATTACATACTTGTAAGAAAACTATCTAATTGTGGTAAAACTCTTAAAATACGCAATTAGAGTTTCCAGAAATGATTAAAAACTTATAAGAAACCCTTGAAATAAAAGTTAGTAGATTCTTACTACATTTCCTGCTCTTTTCAATCACGGACATTACCCGTGAAAAGCAGAAAAATGACCAGAAAACTGATAATATTTACAACTCCGGCCACTTTAGCGAGCATTTTGACTTGAATTTGTTTTCAAATATTAGGAATTCATGCTTACAAAGCTCACCATTAGTGTAGAAAGACTGTAAGTGAGGACTATACTGCTAATGTTTACAATTGAGGCCGAATTTCTCTAGCGTCTTTTTGGTGAATCAGTTACTATCCTGCCGGTTCCATTACATACTTGTAAGAAAACTGTCTAATTGTGGTAAAACTTTTAAAATACACAATTAGAGTTTCCAGAAATGATTAAAAACTTATAAGAAACCCTTGAAATAAAAGTTTGTAGATTCTTACTACATTTCCTGCTGTATTCAATCACGGACATGACCCGTGAAAAGCAAGGAAATGACCAGAAAACTGATAATATTTACAACTCCGGCCACTTCAGCGAGCGTTTTGACTTGAATTTGCTTTCAAATATTAGGAATTCATGTTTATACAGCTCACCATTAGTGTAGAAAGACTGTAAGTGAGGACTATACTGCTAATGTTTACAATTGAGGCCGAATTTCTCTAGCGTCTTTTTGGTGAATCAGTTACTATCCTGCCGGTTCCATTACATACTTGTAAGAAAACTATCTAATTGTGGTAAAACTCTTAAAATACGCAATTAGAGTTTCCAGAAATGATTAAAAACTTATAAGAAACCTTGAAATAAAAGTTAGTAGATTCTTACTACATTTCCTGCTCTTCTCAATCACGGACATTACCCGTGGAAAGCAGAAAAATGACCAGAAAACTGATAATATTTACAACTCCGGCCACTTTAGCGAGCATTTTGACTTGAATTTGTTTTCAAATATTAGGAATTCATGTTTACACAGCTCACCATTAGTGTAGAAAGACTGTAAGTGAGGACTATACTGCTAATGTTTACAATTGAGGCCGAATTTCTCTAGCGTCTTTTTGGTGAATCAGTTAATACCCTGCCGGTTCCATTACATACTTGTAAGAAAACTGTCTAATTGTGGTAAAACTTTTAAAATACACAATTAGAGTTTCCAGAAATGATTAAAAACTTATAAGAAACCCTTGAAATAAAAGTTTGTAGATTCTTACTACATTTCCTGCTGTTTTCAATCACGGACATGACCCGTGAAAAGCAGGGAAATGACCAGAAAACTGATAATATTTACAACTCCGGCCACTTTAGCGAGCGTTTTGACTTGAATTTGCTTTCAAATATTAGGAATTCATGTTTATACAGCTCACCATTAGTGTAGAAAGACTGTAAGTGAGGACTATACTGCTAATGTTTACAATTGAGGCCGAATTTCTCTAGCCTCTTTTTGGTGAATCAGTTACTATCCTGCCGGTTCCATTACATACTTGTGAGAAAACTGTCTAATTGTGGTAACACTTTTAAAATACACAATTAGAGTTTCCAGAAATGATTAAAAACTTATAAGAAACCCTTGAAATAAAAGTTTGTAGATTCTTACTACATTTCCTGCTGTTTTCAATCACGGACATTACACGTGAAAAGCAGAAAAATGACCAGAAAACTGATAATATTTACAACTACGGCCACTTTAGCGAGCATTTTGACTTGAATTTGTTTTCAAATATTAGGAATTCATGCTTACAAAGCTCACCATTAGTGTAGAAAGACTGTAAGTGAGGACTATACTGCTAATGTTTACAATTGAGGCCGAATTTCTCTAGCGTCTTTTTGGTGAATCAGTTACAATCCTGCCGGTTCCATTACATACTTGTAAGAAAACTGTCTAATTGTGGTAAAACTTTTAAAATACACAATTAGAGTTTCCAGAAATGATTAAAAAGTTATAAGAAACCCTTGAAATAAAAGTTTGTAGATTCTTACTACATTTCCTGCTGTTTTCAATCACGGACATGACCCGTGAAAAGCAGGGAAATGACCAGAAAACTGATAATATTTACAACTCCGGCCACTTTAGCGAGCGTTTTGACTTGAATTTGCTTTCAAATATTAGGAATTCATGTTTATACAGCTCACCATTAGTGTAGAAAGACTGTAAGTGAGGACTATACTGCTAATGTTTACAATTGAGGCCGAATTTCTCTAGCGTCTTTTTGGTGAATCAGTTACTATCCTGCCGGTTCCATTACATACTTGTAAGAAAACTATCTAATTGTGGTAAAACTCTTAAAATACGCAATTAGAGTTTCCAGAAATGATTAAAAACTTATAAGAAACCCTTGAAATAAAAGTTAGTAGATTCTTACTACATTTCCTGCTCTTCTCAATCACGGACATTACACGTGAAAAGCAGAAAAATGACCAGAAAACTGATAATATTTACAACTCCGGCCACTTTAGCGAGCATTTTGACTTGAATTTGTTTTCAAATATTAGGAATTCATGCTTACAAAGCTCACCATTAGTGTAGAAAGACTGTAAGTGAGGACTATACTGCTAATGTTTACAATTGAGGCCGAATTTCTCTAGCGTCTTTTTGGTGAATCAGTTACTATCCTGCCGGTTCCATTACATACTTGTAAGAAAACTGTCTAATTGTGGTAACACTTTTAAAATACACAATTAGAGTTTCCAGAAATGATTAAAAACTTATAAGAAACCCTTGAAATAAAAGTTTGTAGATTCTTACTACATTTCCTGCTGTATTCAATCAAGGACATGACCCGTGAAAAGCAGGGAAATGACCAGAAAACTGATAATATTTACAACTCCGGCCACTTTAGCGAGCGTTTTGACTTGAATTTGCTTTCAAATATTAGGAATTCATGTTTATACAGCTCACCATTAGTGTAGAAAGACTGTAAGTGAGGACTATACTGCTAATGTTTACAATTGAGGCCGAATTTCTCTAGCGTCTTTTTGGTGAATCAGTTAATATCCTGCCGGTTCCATTACATACTTGTAAGAAAACTGTCTAATTGTGGTAAAACTTTTAAAATACACAATTAGAGTTTCCAGAAATGATTAAAAACTTATAAGAAACCCTTGAAATAAAAGTTTGTAGATTCTTACTACATTTCCTGCTGTTTTCAATCACGGACATGACCCGTGAAAAGCAGGGAAATGACCAGAAAACTGATAATATTTACAACTCCGGCCACTTTAGCGAGCGTTTTGACTTGAATTTGCTTTCAAATATTAGGAATTCATGTTTATACAGCTCACCATTAGTGTAGAAAGACGGTAAGTGAGGACTATACTGCTAATGTTTACAATTGAGGCCGAATTTCTCTAGCGTCTTTTTGGTGAATCAGTTACTATCCTGCCGGTTCCATTACATACTTGTGAGAAAACTGTCTAATTGTGGTAACACTTTTAAAATACACAATTAGAGTTTCCAGAAATGATTAAAAACTTATAAGAAACCCTTGAAATAAAAGTTTGTAGATTCTTACTACATTTCCTGCTGTTTTCAATCACGGACATTACACGTGAAAAGCAGAAAAATGACCAGAAAACTGATAATATTTACAACTACGGCCACTTTAGCGAGCATTTTGACTTGAATTTGTTTTCAAATATTAGGAATTCATGCTTACAAAGCTCACCATTAGTGTAGAAAGACTGTAAGTGAGGACTATACTGCTAATGTTTACAATTGAGGCCGAATTTCTCTAGCGTCTTTTTGGTGAATCAGTTACAATCCTGCCGGTTCCATTACATACTTGTAAGAAAACTGTCTAATTGTGGTAAAACTTTTAAAATACACAATTAGAGTTTCCAGAAATGATTAAAAAGTTATAAGAAACCCTTGAAATAAAAGTTTGTAGATTCTTACTACATTTCCTGCTGTTTTCAATCACGGACATGACCCGTGAAAAGCAGGGAAATGACCAGAAAACTGATAATATTTACAACTCCGGCCACTTTAGCGAGCGTTTTGACTTGAATTTGCTTTCAAATATTAGGAATTCATGTTTATACAGCTCACCATTAGTGTAGAAAGACTGTAAGTGAGGACTATACTGCTAATGTTTACAATTGAGGCCGAATTTCTCTAGCGTCTTTTTGGTGAATCAGTTACTATCCTGCCGGTTCCATTACATACTTGTAAGAAAACTATCTAATTGTGGTAAAACTCTTAAAATACGCAATTAGAGTTTCCAGAAATGATTAAAAACTTATAAGAAACCCTTGAAATAAAAGTTAGTAGATTCTTACTACATTTCCTGCTCTTCTCAATCACGGACATTACACGTGAAAAGCAGAAAAATGACCAGAAAACTGATAATATTTACAACTCCGGCCACTTTAGCGAGCATTTTGACTTGAATTTGTTTTCAAATATTAGGAATTCATGCTTACAAAGCTCACCATTAGTGTAGAAAGACTGTAAGTGAGGACTATACTGCTAATGTTTACAATTGAGGCCGAATTTCTCTAGCGTCTTTTTGGTGAATCAGTTACTATCCTGCCGGTTCCATTACATACTTGTAAGAAAACTGTCTAATTGTGGTAACACTTTTAAAATACACAATTAGAGTTTCCAGAAATGATTAAAAACTTATAAGAAACCCTTGAAATAAAAGTTTGTAGATTCTTACTACATTTCCTGCTGTATTCAATCAAGGACATGACCCGTGAAAAGCAGGGAAATGATCAGAAAACTGATAATATTTACAACTCCGGCCACTTTAGCGAGCGTTTTGACTTGAATTTGCTTTCAAATATTAGGAATTCATGTTTATACAGCTCACCATTAGTGTAGAAAGACTCTAAGTGAGGACTATACTGCTAATGTTTACAATTGAGGCCGAATTTCTCTAGCGTCTTTTTGGTGAATCAGTTAATATCCTGCCGGTTCCATTACATACTTGTAAGAAAACTGTCTAATTGTGGTAAAACTTTTAAAATACACAATTAGAGTTTCCAGAAATGATTAAAAACTTATAAGAAACCCTTGAAATAAAAGTTTGTAGATTCTTACTACATTTCCTGCTGTTTTCAATCACGGACATGACCCGTGAAAAGCAGGGAAATGACCAGAAAACTGATAATATTTACAACTCCGGCCACTTTAGCGAGCGTTTTGACTTGAATTTGCTTTCAAATATTAGGAATTCATGTTTATACAGCTCACCATTAGTGTAGAAAGACGGTAAGTGAGGACTATACTGCTAATGTTTACAATTGAGGCCGAATTTCTCTAGCGTCTTTTTGGTGAATCAGTTACTATCCTGCCGGTTCCATTACATGCTTGTAAGAAAACTATCTAATTGTGGTAAAACTCTTAAAATACGCAACTAGAGTTTCCAGAAATGATTAAAAACTTATAAGAAACCCTTGAAATAAAAGTTAGTAGATTCTTACTACATTTCCTGCTCTTTTCAATCACGGACATTACACGTGAAAAGCAGAAAAATGACCAGAAAACTGATAATATTTACAACTCCGGCCACTTTAGCGAGCATTTTGACTTGAATTTGTTTTCAAATATTAGGAATTCATGCTTACAAAGCTCACAATTAGTGTAGAAAGACTGTAAGTGAGGACTATACTGCTAATGTTTACAATTGAGGCCGAATTTCTCTAACATCTTTTTGTTGAATCAGTTACTATCCTGCCGGTTCCATTACATACTTGTAAGAAAACTGTCTAATTGTGGTAAAACTTTTTAAATACACAATTAGAGTTTCCAGAAATGATTAAAAACTTATAAGAAACCCTTGAAATAAAAGTTTGTAGATTCTTACTACATTTCCTGCTGTATTCAATCACGGACATGACCCGTGAAAAGCAGGGAAATGACCAGAAAACTGATAATATTTACAACTCCGGCCACTTTAGCGAGCGTTTTGACTTGAATTTGCTTTCAAATATTAGGAATTCATGTTTATACAGCTCACCATTAGTGTAGAAAGACTGTAAGTGAGGACTATACTGCTAATGTTTACAATTGAGGCCGAATTTCTCTAGCGTCTTTTTGGTGAATCAGTTACTATCCTGCCGGTTCCATTACATACTTGTAAGAAAACTATCTAATTGTGGTAAAACTCGTAAAATACGCAATTAGAGTTTCCAGAAATGATTAAAAACTTATAAGAAACCTTGAAATAAAAGTTAGTAGATTCTTACTACATTTCCTGCTCTTTTCAATCACGGACATTACCCGTGAAAAGCAGGGAAATGACCAGAAAACTGATAATATTTACAACTCCGGCCACTTTAGCGAGCATTTTGACTTGAATTTGTT
The DNA here is from genome assembly GCF_964212035.1 of Myotis nattereri. Classification (NCBI taxonomy): domain Eukaryota; kingdom Metazoa; phylum Chordata; class Mammalia; order Chiroptera; family Vespertilionidae; genus Myotis; species Myotis nattereri. The sequence goes on along the minus strand of NW_027669650.1, from coordinate 7,297 downwards.
TTCAAATATTAGGAATTCATGTTTACACAGCTCACCATTAGTGTAGAAAGACTGTAAGTGAGGACTATACTGCTAATGTTTACAATTGAGGCCGAATTTCTCTAGCGTCTTTTTGGTGAATCAGTTAATATCCTGCCGGTTCCATTACATACTTGTAAGAAAACTGTCTAATTGTGGTAAAACTTTTAAAATACACAATTAGAGTTTCCAGAAATGATTAAAAACTTATAAGAAACCCTTGAAATAAAAGTTTGTAGATTCTTACTACATTTCCTGCTGTTTTCAATCACGGACATGACCCGTGAAAAGCAGGGAAATGACCAGAAAACTGATAATATTTACAACTCCGGCCACTTTAGCGAGCGTTTTGACTTGAATTTGCTTTCAAATATTAGGAATTCATGTTTATACAGCTCACCATTAGTGTAGAAAGACTGTAAGTGAGGACTATACTGCTAATGTTTACAATTGAGGCCGAATTTCTCTAGCGTCTTTTTGGTGAATCAGTTACTATCCTGCCGGTTCCATTTCATACTTGTAAGAAAACTATCTAATTGTGGTAAAACTCTTAAAATACGCAATTAGAGTTTCCAGAAATGATTAAAAACTTATAAGAAACCCTTGAAATAAAAGTTAGTAGATTCTTACTACATTTCCTGCTCTTTTCAATCACGGACATTACACGTGAAAAGCAGAAAAATGACCAGAAAACTGATAATATTTACAACTCCGGCCACTTTAGCGAGCATTTTGACTTGAATTTGTTTTCAAATATTAGGAATTCATGCTTACAAAGCTCACCATTAGTGTAGAAAGACTGTAAGTGAGGACTATACTGCTAATGTTTACAATTGAGGCCGAATTTCTCTAGCGTCTTTTTGGTGAATCAGTTACTATCCTGCCGGTTCCATTACATACTTGTAAGAAAACTGTCTAATTGTGGTAACACTTTTAAAATACACAATTAGAGTTTCCAGAAATGATTAAAAACTTATAAGAAACCCTTGAAATAAAAGTTTGTAGATTCTTACTACATTTCCTGCTGTATTCAATCACGGACATGACCCGTTAAAAGCAGGGAAATGACCAGAAAACTGATAATATTTACAACTCCGGCCACTTTAGCGAGCGTTTTGACTTGAATTTGCTTTCAAATATTAGGAATTCATGTTTATACAGCTCACCATTAGTGTAGAAAGACTGTAAGTGAGGACTATACTGCTAATGTTTACAATTGAGGCCGAATTTCTCTAGCGTCTTTTTGGTGAATCAGTTAATATCTTGCCGTTTCCATTACATACTTGTAAGAAAACTGTCTAATTGTGGTAAAACTTTTAAAATACACAATTAGAGTTTCCAGAAATGATTAAAAACTTATAAGAAACCCTTGAAATAAAAGTTTGTAGATTCTTACTACATTTCCTGCTGTTTTCAATCACGGACATGACCCGTGAAAAGCAGGGAAATGACCAGAAAACTGATAATATTTACAACTCCGGCCACTTTAGCGAGCGTTTTGACTTGAATTTGCTTTCAAATATTAGGAATTCATGTTTATACAGCTCACCATTAGTGTAGAAAGACTGTAAGTGAGGACTATACTGCTAATGTTTACAATTGAGGCCTAATTTCTCTATCGTCTTTTTGGTGAATCAGTTACTATCCTGCCGGTTCCATTACATACTTGTAAGAAAACTATCTAATTGTGGTAAAACTCTTAAAATACGCAATTAGAGTTTCCAGAAATGATTAAAAACTTATAAGAAACCCTTGAAATAAAAGTTAGTAGATTCTTACTACATTTCCTGCTCTTCTCAATCACGGACATTACACGTGAAAAGCAGAAAAATGACCAGAAAACTGATAATATTTACAACTCCGGCCACTTTAGCGAGCATTTGGACTTGAATTTGTTTTCAAATATTAGGAATTCATGCTTACAAAGCTCACCATTAGTGTAGAAAGACTGTAAGTGAGGACTATACTGCTAATGTTTACAATTGAGGCCGAATTTCTCTAGCGTCTTTTTGGTGAATCAGTTACTATCCTGCCGGTTCCATTACATACTTGTAAGAAAACTGTCTAATTGTGGTAACACTTTTAAAATACACAATTAGAGTTTCCAGAAATGATTAAAAACTTATAAGAAACCCTTGAAATAAAAGTTTGTAGATTCTTACTACATTTCCTGCTGTATTCAATCAAGGACATGACCCGTGAAAAGCAGGGAAATGACCAGAAAACTGATAATATTTACAACTCCGGCCACTTTAGCGAGCGTTTTGACTTGAATTTGCTTTCAAATATTAGGAATTCATGTTTATACAGCTCACCATTAGTGTAGAAAGACTGTAAGTGAGGACTATACTGCTAATGTTTACAATTGAGGCCGAATTTCTCTAGCGTCTTTTTGGTGAATCAGTTAATATCCTGCCGGTTCCATTACATACTTGTAAGAAAACTGTCTAATTGTGGTAAAACTTTTAAAATACACAATTAGAGTTTCCAGAAATGATTAAAAACTTATAAGAAACCCTTGAAATAAAAGTTTGTAGATTCTTACTACATTTCCTGCTGTTTTCAATCACGGACATGACCCGTGAAAAGCAGGGAAATGACCAGAAAACTGATAATATTTACAACTCCGGCCACTTTAGCGAGCGTTTTGACTTGAATTTGCTTTCAAATATTAGGAATTCATGTTTATACAGCTCACCATTAGTGTAGAAAGACGGTAAGTGAGGACTATACTGCTAATGTTTACAATTGAGGCCGAATTTCTCTAGCGTCTTTTTGGTGAATCAGTTACTATCCTGCCGGTTCCATTACATACTTGTGAGAAAACTGTCTAATTGTGGTAACACTTTTAAAATACACAATTAGAGTTTCCAGAAATGATTAAAAACTTATAAGAAACCCTTGAAATAAAAGTTTGTAGATTCTTACTACATTTCCTGCTGTTTTCAATCACGGACATTACACGTGAAAAGCAGAAAAATGACCAGAAAACTGATAATATTTACAACTACGGCCACTTTAGCGAGCATTTTGACTTGAATTTGTTTTCAAATATTAGGAATTCATGCTTACAAAGCTCACCATTAGTGTAGAAAGACTGTAAGTGAGGACTATACTGCTAATGTTTACAATTGAGGCCGAATTTCTCTAGCGTCTTTTTGGTGAATCAGTTACAATCCTGCCGGTTCCATTACATACTTGTAAGAAAACTGTCTAATTGTGGTAAAACTTTTAAAATACACAATTAGAGTTTCCAGAAATGATTAAAAAGTTATAAGAAACCCTTGAAATAAAAGTTTGTAGATTCTTACTACATTTCCTGCTGTTTTCAATCACGGACATGACCCGTGAAAAGCAGGGAAATGACCAGAAAACTGATAATATTTACAACTCCGGCCACTTTAGCGAGCGTTTTGACTTGAATTTGCTTTCAAATATTAGGAATTCATGTTTATACAGCTCACCATTAGTGTAGAAAGACTGTAAGTGAGGACTATACTGCTAATGTTTACAATTGAGGCCGAATTTCTCTAGCGTCTTTTTGGTGAATCAGTTACTATCCTGCCGGTTCCATTACATACTTGTAAGAAAACTATCTAATTGTGGTAAAACTCTTAAAATACGCAATTAGAGTTTCCAGAAATGATTAAAAACTTATAAGAAACCCTTGAAATAAAAGTTAGTAGATTCTTACTACATTTCCTGCTCTTCTCAATCACGGACATTACACGTGAAAAGCAGAAAAATGACCAGAAAACTGATAATATTTACAACTCCGGCCACTTTAGCGAGCATTTTGACTTGAATTTGTTTTCAAATATTAGGAATTCATGCTTACAAAGCTCACCATTAGTGTAGAAAGACTGTAAGTGAGGACTATACTGCTAATGTTTACAATTGAGGCCGAATTTCTCTAGCGTCTTTTTGGTGAATCAGTTACTATCCTGCCGGTTCCATTACATACTTGTAAGAAAACTGTCTAATTGTGGTAACACTTTTAAAATACACAATTAGAGTTTCCAGAAATGATTAAAAACTTATAAGAAACCCTTGAAATAAAAGTTTGTAGATTCTTACTACATTTCCTGCTGTATTCAATCAAGGACATGACCCGTGAAAAGCAGGGAAATGATCAGAAAACTGATAATATTTACAACTCCGGCCACTTTAGCGAGCGTTTTGACTTGAATTTGCTTTCAAATATTAGGAATTCATGTTTATACAGCTCACCATTAGTGTAGAAAGACTCTAAGTGAGGACTATACTGCTAATGTTTACAATTGAGGCCGAATTTCTCTAGCGTCTTTTTGGTGAATCAGTTAATATCCTGCCGGTTCCATTACATACTTGTAAGAAAACTGTCTAATTGTGGTAAAACTTTTAAAATACACAATTAGAGTTTCCAGAAATGATTAAAAACTTATAAGAAACCCTTGAAATAAAAGTTTGTAGATTCTTACTACATTTCCTGCTGTTTTCAATCACGGACATGACCCGTGAAAAGCAGGGAAATGACCAGAAAACTGATAATATTTACAACTCCGGCCACTTTAGCGAGCGTTTTGACTTGAATTTGCTTTCAAATATTAGGAATTCATGTTTATACAGCTCACCATTAGTGTAGAAAGACGGTAAGTGAGGACTATACTGCTAATGTTTACAATTGAGGCCGAATTTCTCTAGCGTCTTTTTGGTGAATCAGTTACTATCCTGCCGGTTCCATTACATGCTTGTAAGAAAACTATCTAATTGTGGTAAAACTCTTAAAATACGCAACTAGAGTTTCCAGAAATGATTAAAAACTTATAAGAAACCCTTGAAATAAAAGTTAGTAGATTCTTACTACATTTCCTGCTCTTTTCAATCACGGACATTACACGTGAAAAGCAGAAAAATGACCAGAAAACTGATAATATTTACAACTCCGGCCACTTTAGCGAGCATTTTGACTTGAATTTGTTTTCAAATATTAGGAATTCATGCTTACAAAGCTCACAATTAGTGTAGAAAGACTGTAAGTGAGGACTATACTGCTAATGTTTACAATTGAGGCCGAATTTCTCTAACATCTTTTTGTTGAATCAGTTACTATCCTGCCGGTTCCATTACATACTTGTAAGAAAACTGTCTAATTGTGGTAAAACTTTTAAAATACACAATTAGAGTTTCCAGAAATGATTAAAAACTTATAAGAAACCCTTGAAATAAAAGTTTGTAGATTCTTACTACATTTCCTGCTGTTTTCAATCACGGACATGACCCGTGAAAAGCAGGGAAATGACCAGAAAACTGATAATATTTACAACTCCGGCCACTTTAGCGAGCGTTTTGACTTGAATTTGCTTTCAAATATTAGGAATTCATGTTTATACAGCTCACCATTAGTGTAGAAAGACTGTAAGTGAGGACTATACTGCTAATGTTTACAATTGAGGCCGAATTTCTCTAGCGTCTTTTTGGTGAATCAGTTACTATCCTGCCGGTTCCATTTCATACTTGTAAGAAAACTATCTAATTGTGGTAAAACTCTTAAAATACGCAATTAGAGTTTCCAGAAATGATTAAAAACTTATAAGAAACCCTTGAAATAAAAGTTAGTAGATTCTTACTACATTTCCTGCTCTTTTCAATCACGGACATTACACGTGAAAAGCAGAAAAATGACCAGAAAACTGATAATATTTACAACTCCGGCCACTTTAGCGAGCATTTTGACTTGAATTTGTTTTCAAATATTAGGAATTCATGCTTACAAAGCTCACCATTAGTGTAGAAAGACTGTAAGTGAGGACTATACTGCTAATGTTTACAATTGAGGCCGAATTTCTCTAGCGTCTTTTTGGTGAATCAGTTACTATCCTGCCGGTTCCATTACATACTTGTAAGAAAACTGTCTAATTGTGGTAACACTTTTAAAATACACAATTAGAGTTTCCAGAAATGATTAAAAACTTATAAGAAACCCTTGAAATAAAAGTTTGTAGATTCTTACTACATTTCCTGCTGTATTCAATCACGGACATGACCCGTTAAAAGCAGGGAAATGACCAGAAAACTGATAATATTTACAACTCCGGCCACTTTAGCGAGCGTTTTGACTTGAATTTGCTTTCAAATATTAGGAATTCATGTTTATACAGCTCACCATTAGTGTAGAAAGACTGTAAGTGAGGACTATACTGCTAATGTTTACAATTGAGGCCGAATTTCTCTAGCGTCTTTTTGGTGAATCAGTTAATATCTTGCCGTTTCCATTACATACTTGTAAGAAAACTGTCTAATTGTGGTAAAACTTTTAAAATACACAATTAGAGTTTCCAGAAATGATTAAAAACTTATAAGAAACCCTTGAAATAAAAGTTTGTAGATTCTTACTACATTTCCTGCTGTTTTCAATCACGGACATGACCCGTGAAAAGCAGGGAAATGACCAGAAAACTGATAATATTTACAACTCCGGCCACTTTAGCGAGCGTTTTGACTTGAATTTGCTTTCAAATATTAGGAATTCATGTTTATACAGCTCACCATTAGTGTAGAAAGACTGTAAGTGAGGACTATACTGCTAATGTTTACAATTGAGGCCTAATTTCTCTATCGTCTTTTTGGTGAATCAGTTACTATCCTGCCGGTTCCATTACATACTTGTAAGAAAACTATCTAATTGTGGTAAAACTCTTAAAATACGCAATTAGAGTTTCCAGAAATGATTAAAAACTTATATGAAACCCTTGAAATAAAAGTTAGTAGATTCTTACTACATTTCCTGCTCTTTTCAATCACGGACATTACACGTGAAAAGCAGTAAAATGACCAGAAAACTGATAATATTTACAACTCCGGCCACTTTAGCGAGCATTTTGACTTGAATTTGTTTTCAAATATTAGGAATTCATGCTTACAAAACTCACAATTAGTGTAGAAAGACTGTAAGTGAGGACTATACTGCTAATGTTTACAATTGAGGCCGAATTTCTCTAGCGTCTTTTTGGTGAATCAGTTACTATCCTGCCGGTTCCATTACATACTTGTAAGAAAACTGTCTAATTGTGGTAAAACTTTTTAAATACACAATTAGAGTTTCCAGAAATGATTAAAAACTTATAAGAAACCCTTGAAATAAAAGTTTGTAGATTCTTACTACATTTCCTGCTGTATTCAATCACGGACATGACCCGTGAAAAGCAGGGAAATGACCAGAAAACTGATAATATTTACAACTCCGCCCACTTTAGCGAGCGTTTTGACTTGAATTTGCTTTCAAATATTAGGAATTCAT